>NC_059214.1:37389547-37652047 GCF_020615455.1 Coregonus clupeaformis
ACACTCACTACCGGGTTCCAAACTGCCTCTGGAAGCAGCGTCGGCACAATAACTGTTTGTCAGGAGCTTCATGAAATGAGTTTCCATGGCCGAATAGCTGCACACACAAGATGCCAAGCGTCGGCTGGAGTGGTGTAAAGCCATTGGAGCAGTGGAAACGCGTTCTCTGGAGTGATGAATCACGCTTCACCATCTGGCAGTCCGGCTGAAAAATCTGGGTTTGGTGGATGCCAGGAGAACGGTACCTACCTGAATGCATAGTGCCAACTGTAAAGTTTGGTGGAGGAGGAATCATGGTCTGGGGCTGTTTTTCTATGTTTCGTTCTAGGCCTCTTAGTTCAAGTGAAGGGAAATGTTAACGCTACAGCATACAATGACATTCTAGACGATTCTGCGCTTCCAGCTTTGTGGCAACAGTTTGGGGAAGGCCCTTTCCTGTTTCAGCATGACAATGCCACCGTACACAAAGCGAGCTCCATACAGAAATGGTTTGTTGAGATCGGTGTGGAAGGACTTGACTGGCCTGCACAGAGCCCTGACCTCAACCCCATCGAACACCTTTGGGATGAATTGGAACGCTGACTGCAACCCAGGCCTAATCTCCCAACATCAGTGCCAACCTCACTAATGCTCTTGTGGCTGAATGGAGGCAAGTCCCCGCAGCAATGTTCCAACATCTAGTGGAAAGTCTTCCCAGAAGAGTGGAGGCTGTTATAGCAGCAAAGAGGGGACCAACTCCATATTAATGCCCATGATTTTGGAATGAGATGTTCGACGACCAGGTGTCCACATCCTTTTGGTCATGTAGTGTATTATGTGAAGGACATATCCCTTAGGGGAATTCAGATCCTGGTAGTACTGGTGATGAAGCTGGATGTATCATTTCAATGTCATTGAGTCACGTGCCAGTAGTATGTGCTTTTGCCAATGTCATGGCTATCCCCACTGTTCTTCAAAACTAATCTTGTTGAACACAAAGACATCTGGGGCCGTATTCACAAAGCATATCAGAGTAGGAGTGCTGATCTAGGATCAGTTCCCCGCTGTCCATATAATCTTATTCACTATGATCTAAAAGGGAAACTCATCCTAGATAATCACTCCTACTCTGAGGCCCCAGGTATCAACCCAACACTAAACACAGACAGGAGACTGGTCAGAAGAACTACACTCATACAGGAAGCAACAACGTAGGTGATGATTCCGCAACCCAACCTGTGTCCTGTATAATCTAGGTCAGGGAAACCTATGGTGCCCACATCTCTCTCTGCAGTTCGACAATGTCTCCACATATCACTGTGCTATTTGGCGATATCCCCACATATCCCTCTGCTATTGGACAATATCCCCACTTATCATTCTGCTATTGGACGATATCTCTAGGAGTAAACTGATTGTTTATTCTCTTTGTGTCTGTGCCAAGCTTTTCTTTCTGTGTCATTCTATAATTGATTGATCAATGATTGATGAGAGTACTTTATCATTCCTCTCTTTTATGAGGATGGCTCTTATTGATTAGCAGAGTTTCATTCCTAAGGTTTGTTTATATCTGAGAGGGAAATACCCATGTTGGTGGTGTGCGTGTGTGTGTGTGTGTGTGTATGTGTGTGTGTGTGTGCCTGTGCCTGTGTTGGTGTGTACGTGCGTGGGTTAGTGAGTGTGTGGCTATGCTTGGCCCAGGCACTGAATGTTGTACAGAGAGAGGAGAGAGTGGGGCCAGTTGACGTGGGGCCAGATGGAACAGAGCAGAGCTGAGTGGGGATGGATGTGATGTGAGGGGATGTCCTGCTGAGAGAGACTGAATTACAGGGACTGTAGTGGGAGGTAGCACCCCTCTAGCTTTCTGTTCACCTGTCTACTCTGTTCCCCCTCTCTCTCCCTCTCTACACAGGGACTGTAATGGGGGGTAGCACCACAGGACAACCCTCCCCTCTCTGGCTCTGGCTCCATGTCCACCTGCCTACCCCATTCTCTCCCTACACCCAGAGACAGGAGAGGCTAACACCACAGAGCCCTCACTGGCTCCTAGTTCACCTGGATACCCCAGCCCTCCTTATCTCTCTTCACACCAGTGGATGCTGGTGTTGTCACTTTAGATTGGTAGACAGGGTCTTTGTAATTGCTGGAATGGAATTACTGGAAGAGTATCAAACACATGGAAACCATTCATTCCTTCCACCAGCCTTCACCGCTCTACACCCAGGCCACCAGACACGCTTAGCTACACTCTAAAATAGCATTTACAAGAGTATTGACTTACCATGGAGATGAATGAATCACTGAATGGCTTCCCTGTCTGTCACCCTCCAGCGTACAACAAAAGCCACCTCTACAGAACAAATGACAATGTCAAAGTCAAGTGATGCTGATGGCAGCCTCTTCTATCTGTAGCGTTCAGAAGGAGAGGGTATTATTTCCTTACTGTTGGTATCTTTAGGCCAGTAAGTGTAAGCTCCTGCAGAGATGTTCTCGGTTAACATCTACTTTGAACTGTGAGCATAATGGATTTATAGAGCCTTCTATCTGATCTACAGGAATATGCATTATAATATGTACCACAAGTATTCCTAGCAGCCTCATGTATAGCCTCACATAGCTGCCTTTATAACTGGATGGAGGATTTAAATGTATTAATGCATTACACACTTGGTATTGTACTGTTGTTGACAGAGCTCAAAGTATAGAGCTTTAAATAATGGTAGAGATGGACCGCCAACACTAGAATGGACATTGACATCCTGGCAACATGACCACAGGACGGCCATCTTGTATTTGTCTGCTCACTATATCATTTATGCTGTTCCAGTGCAGGTCTGTTGTTGGCAGTGCTCACAGTAGAGAGATGATTGTGGAGATGGACTGTCAAGGTCTGTTAGAGGACGAGCAGTTCCACCGCCTGCTGCCTGCCTAGCTGGGTGTTTTCCTCTCGCTCAGTGGACCGCATCGTACACTTGCCCCTTTCAGTCGATCCACCCCCCTTCCACCCCCTCTACCTCCCCTCTCTTCCCTCCTACCTCTGAGCATTCCACTACCCTCCCCCTCTCCTACCGCTATCCTCACCCTCCGAGCATCCCCTTCTCCTTCTCTCCCCAGAAGCCCTCAGCTGTGCTCCTCCCCCTGCTCAATAGAGGGGAGACTCTGTCAGAGAAAGCATACTCACTTGTTCTCCGCTGTGAGCTCCAGTGTGTGTGGTTGTGTGTGTGCGTGTGTGTCATCCTAATAAATCAAATCAAATCAAAACTCTCCTCTGTAAGCATTCCTTTTCAAGTATGGTCACAGACCCAAGGCTGGGTGCCACGGCTGAATTTTTGCACACAATTTCACCCGAAGGTTACCATGACAACATGTTGGGAGATGGAGGGAAGCGAGACAAAGAGCGAAAAAGAGAGACAGAGACAGAGACAGAAACAGATTTTTGATTTTTTAATACCTTTATTGGCCCAATAGTTACATAATTAAAAACACAAACATTACTTCATTTTAACGGACCTAAAGAGTTAGAACCAAGACCCCTCCTCACCAGCCCACCATATACATGCTCCAGTGTGAGCCGAGCCAGCACCAGCCCCAGCAGCACAGCTCTGTAGAGAGAGAGAGAGAAAAAGAGAGACAGAGGGAGAGAGAGGAAGATAGAGACAGAGAGGGATAGAGAGAATAGAGAGAGAAAGATAACAAAATAGTGTTACAGTAATACTGTTGTTTTGCCCACTGCCATAGCTTGTTCTCTCAAAATCCCTCCAATAATGGCTTGTAGCCCAATCATCTCAAGCAGAGGTGTAGGTGTCATGTCTGTATATGTGTGTGTTTGTGTGTGTGTGGTGAGAGAGAGAGATAGAGAGAGAGAGAGAGAGAGAGAGAGAGAGAGAGAGAGAGAGAGAGAGAGAGAGAGAGAGAGAGAGAGAGAGAGAGAGAGAGAGAGAGAGAGAGAGAGAGAGAGAGAGAGAGAGAGAGAGAGAGAGAGAGAGAGAGAGAGAGAGAGAGAGAGAGAGAGAGAGAGAGAACGAGAACCCCACCCTTTGGAATGGACCAGTCCGGTGTTCTACAGTTGAAGTCGGAAGTTTAAAACTCATTTTTCAACCACTCCACAAATGTCTTGTTAACAAACTATAGTTTTGGCAAGTCGGTTAGGACATCTACAAATTTTTCCAACAATTGTTTATAGACAGATTATTTCACATATAATTCACTGTATCACAATTTCAGTGGGTCAGAAGTTTACATACACTAAGTTGACTGTGCCTTTAAACAGCTTGGAAAATTCCAGAAAATGATGTCATGGCTTTAGAAGCTTCTGATAGGCTAATTAACATAATTTGAGTCAATTGGAGGTGTACCTGTGGATGTATTTCAAGGCCTACCTTCAAACTCAGTGCCTCTTTGCTTGACATCATGGGAAAATCAAAACAAATCAGCCAAGACCTCAGTAAACAAATTGCAGACCTCCACAAGTCTGGTTCATCCTTTGGAGCAATTTCCAAACGCCTGAAGGTACCACGTTCATCTGTACAAACAATAGTACGCAAGTATAAACACCATGGGACCACGCAGCCGTCATACCGCTCAGGAAGGAAACGCGTTCTGTCTCCTAGAGATGAACGTACTTTTGTGCGAAAAGTGCAAATCAATCCCAGAACAGCAAAAAAGATGCTGGAGGAAACAGGTACAAAAGTATCTATATCCACAGTAAAACGAGTCCTATATTGACATAACCTGAAAGGCCGCTCAGCAAGGAAGAAGCCACTGCTCCAAAACCGCCATAAAAAAGCCAGACTACGGTTTGCAACTGCACATGGGGACAAAGATCGTACTTTTAGGATAAATGTCCTCTGGTCTGATGAAACAAAAATAGAACTGTTTGGCCATAATGACCATCATTATGTTTGGAGGAAAAAGGGGTTGGCTTGCAAGCCAAAGAACACCATCCCAACCGTGAAGCACGGGGGTGGCAGCATCATGCTGTGGGGGTGCTTTGCTGCAGGAGGGACTGGTGCACTTCACAAAATAGATGACATCATGAGGAAGGAGAATTATGTGGATATATTGAAGCAACATCTCAAGACATCAGTCAGGAAGTTAAAGCTTGGTCGCAAATTGGTCTTCCAAATGGACAATGACCCCAAGCATCCTTCCAAAGTTGTGGCAAAATGGCTTAAGGACAACAAAGTCAAGGTATTGAAATTTTTTTAACAAAAATGTATTGGAGTGGCCATCACAAAGCCCTGACCTCAATCCTATAGAAAATGTGTGGGCAGAACTGAAAAAGCATGTGCGAGCAAGGAGGCCCACAAACCTGACTCAGTTACACCAGCTCTGTCAGGAGGAATGGGCCAAAATTCACCCAACTTATTGTGGGAAGCTTGTGGAAGGCTACCCGAAACGTTTGACCGAAGTTAAACAATTTAAAGGCAATTTGCTACCAAATACTAATTGAGTGTATGTAAATTCTGTCCCACTGGGAATGTGATTAAATAAATAAAATATGAAATAAATCATTCTCTCTACTATTATTCTGACATTTCACATTCTTAAAATAAAGTGGTGATCCTAACTGACCTAAAACAGGGAATTTCTACTAGGATTAAATGTCAGTAATTGTGAAAAACTGAGTTTAAATGTATTTGGCTAAGGTGAACGTAAACTTCCGATTTCAACTGTATGTTGTGTCAGGCTGGACCTGCCAGGTCAGGTGAGCCCACCTGACCAAGAGCAGGGAGGTCAGGAGGGAAGAGGGGAGGAGAGGAAAGACTGCAATGTGTTTGGCTCAGCTCGGAAATTGTGTTTGCAAGCCAATTAATTTGTTTATATTTGGAATCCAGGACCCCGACGACCTCGCTGCCAAACATAGTGGAGTGCATTTAGTGAGCTGTCGGCCTCACAATTAGAACTGGTTAATGGGGGAAGGTGGGAGGGAGGGAAGAGAGGGGAGAGAGGAGAGAGAGAGAATGAGAGAGAGGGAGGGAGGGAGATTGCGGAAGAGAGATAGACAGAGAGCGATAGAGAGGGAAAGCAAGAGTAGAAAAGAAAAAGAGAAAAAGATCAAGAGCGAGAGAGTGAAAGAGAGTGAGGTATAAGAGGTGAAAAGATGCAATCTCCCCATTTTATTTCAGTCCAAATATATCAGTCCAAGGACCCCTCAGCTCCAGAACGAGGTTGTATTGGTTTGTGTTAAACATGAACCAAACATGTCACAACAACTCTCTCCTTTCCAGGTGTTTATTTAACATTTCAGCTGCATTATTAATGTATTTGAAGGTTACAAAAAACACACCCACCCAAACAGACTGTGATTGCTTTCATACAGTTACCTTTTGATGCAGTACATTGGTGTATATAGCACATTGATTTTTACTCCGAGTCAACCTTGGGTAGTCTATGAGGAGAAACAAACTCTCATAACCCTGTCTGTGACCTGGATTGACCTAATGTGCCATCCACATGCTGCGTCAGAAGCTGTTAAAGCAACCAAGGAATTAGGTGGCAAACTAGAGATTTTGGGCAGATATCAGTTTGGATGGATTTACAGTATGTATAGACATAGTCTGTCCCTTGACAGGGTTGGTTATACAACCTTTTAGAACCATTGATATTATGTGTTACTTTCTGCTTTCTTACTTTCTGCTGTCCAGTATGATGAGGTTTTCATATGAAGGGCTCTGTTATGTTGTGAGTTCCAATTAATTCTCTCTTCATATTTAGCAATGAGGTATGGGGGGAAGGCATAGTTTGGAATTTGAGATTAGCATGGTGGGGGTATTTGGTGAGGGGGTTCTGTGTGGCAGGGTGACGAAGGAGTTTGGGCAGTGATGCATCGTGTCTAAATAGTGAATCAGTATGTAATTGACAGTGTCAGGTAGCAGGGTGATGGATTGCCTGATTAGTGTCCTGGCAGGGTCCTCTACACATTAACAGTGGGCAGCTGCCCCCGGCTCTACCAGTTCCCTACCAACTCTCTACTAGCACCCAGCTCTGTACCCAGCAGTGCTCTCGTCCTCTGTCATCCCCTCATCTCTCCAGCCCAGGATTAGCCTTATCTTTCTTTACTTGTTTCTCTCTCTTTTATCCATCTATTGGGATGTGTGCCCAAAATCAACTGATATGTCCCTAAATTGCATACCTGCAAATGACCTGTCTCTGTCTCTATCTCTGCCTGTGCATCTCTCTCTCTCTCTCTCTCTCTCTCTCTCTCTCTCTCTCTCTCTCTCTCTCTCTCTCTCTCTCTCTTCCTCCTCTCTCTCGTTCATTCTCTCTCTCATTCTCTCTCTCTCTCTCTTGCTCAGCCTCCTACCATCCATCCCCTCCTTTACCTCCTCTTTCTCTCTCTCGTTAGTGATTATGGTGGGACAGAGACAGAACAGGGATTTCCGGGCCAGTGTGTTTACACTGTGTGGACAGGTGTGTTCTCCCTGGCCAGGCTGAGACTTTTACACAGATAGAGAGGGACTAAGGGCTGTGATACACAGTCATTAATAACAACTCATACAATACAACCAATCCACACATTCCAAAACACCAGGCCCTGGCTCCACATACACAATCAGAAAATGTAACATGTATACAATCAAGTTATCATAATGAGGTCAAAATACCACTTTCATAGCTCCATAAAAGAGTGAAATTGTGCATTTAGATGTATTACAATGGTAGCTAACAACATGTAACACTTGCACAATGCATTATGCAATCTGGAACATCTTAGAACGTAGGCCTGCTTTGTTATGCATGGCCTACCTCATAAAGAGCTTAGGCACATGTGTACCATGTACACATCTTTTTAGTCTATGTATGGTGCCTGCCTGCCTGCGCTCATCTGATTAGCCTTCTGATGTCCTTGTTAGTTCACATGGCTGAGTGTGTTCTTTTATACGTGAACAAGACAAGAATAACCACAAGGCTGCTCAGTGCTCACACAAAGGACAGAGATGAGTCCCAAATGGCACCTTATTCCCTTTATAGTGCACTACTTTTGTCCAGAGTTCTATGGGCCCTGGTCAAAAGTAGTGCACTATAATAGTATAGAGTGCCATTTGGGACGCATTAGAATTTGTGAAGAGAGAACACCATAGTGGATGTGCTTTGGGTGTGGGAATGGGCAAAGAAGAACTGAAGAGCTAATGGTTTTGCCAGTGTTTCAGATGTATCTGAGGTGAAGGGTCCTAGCGGACCACTGATCTGGAACGTGTTACATTCAGTACACAGAGCAAATCATATGCAGATGGACCCAGCACCGTCTTCTAGATTGCATCCCAAATGGCTCCCTATTCCCTATAAAGTACACTACTTTTGACCACGGCCCAGGGCTCAGGGCTCTGCTCAAAAGTAGTGCACTATATAGGGAGTAGGGCACCATTTTAGATCACCCTAGGCTCGCTGGGATGTCCTTTGCAAATACCAGTGTGGATGGAGACTGGGTTCATATAATATAAAGGAATAGGATAGAATAGAATATGGGTTCTGTCTATGAGTTAAAGCAGCATGTTGTAGTTCAGTCTAGTCTAACACAGACCATTTGGAGATAATTTTACAGCCAGCTGATCACAATGTTGTTAGTGGGTTTTAAAACTAAGTGTTTCCACACCTGTTATGTGAGAAATTATTCATAGTTAAAACATTTGTAGAAGCTAAACACACACACGATAATATACTCACAGACAACACACACACACACACACACACACACACACACACACACAAACACAAACACACACACTCACACACTCACACACACAGCCCACTCTCTGGGAGGTAGTAAACCCATAGCAGCAGATGGCTTGGTAACCATCCAAACCCAGCCCTAGATCTGCTGCTAACACAAGGCCCCTGTGGTGTGTGTGTGTGGGGGGGGAGGGGGGGCTGTGGCGTCAATAACTTTTGTCAGCCACTTATTGTCATGCAAATGACTGGCGGTCTCACGGTTATTGACCGTGAATTAACATAAACACGTTTAGCGCCTCCAGCCCTCCACACATACAAGCCGTTGATGCGCGCCTTTGGAACATCTACAGTTGAAGTCGGAAGTTTACATACACCTTAGCCAAATACATTTAAACTCAGTTTTTCACAATTCCTGAAATGTAATCCTATGAAAAAAAATAAATAAATGTATGCACTCACCAACTATAAGTCACTCTGGATAAGAGCGTCTGCTAAAATTACTAAAATGTACAAATTCCCTGTCTTAGGTCAGTTAGGATCACCACTTTATTTTAAGAATGTGAAATGTCAGAATAATAGTAGAGAGAATGATTTATTTAAGCTTTTATTTCTTTCATCACATTCCCAGTGGGTCAGAAGTTTACATATACTCAATTAGTATTTGGTAGCATTGCCTTTAAATTGTTTAACTTGGGTCAAACAGTTCGGGTAGCCTTCCACAAGCTTCCCACAATAAGTTGGGTGAATTTTGGCCCATTCCTCCTGACAGAGCTGGTGTAACTGAGTCAGGTTTGTAGGCCTCCTTGCTCGCACACGCTTTTTCAGTTCTGCCCACACATTTTCTATAGGATTGAGGTCAGGGCTTTGTGATGGCCACTCCAATACCTTGACCAAATGGACTTCATTGTCCATTTGGAAGACCCATTTGCGATCAAGCTTTAACTTCCTGACTGATGTCTTGAGATGTTGCTTCAATATATCCACATAATTTTCCTTCCTCATGATGCCATCTATTTTGTGAAGTACACCAGTCCCTCCTGCAGCAAAGCGCCCCCACAGCATGATGCTGCCACCCCCGTGCTTCAAATCAAATCAAATCAAATTGTATTGGTCACATGCGCCGAATACAACAGGCGCAGACATTACAGTGAAATGCTTACTTACAGCCCTTAACCAACAGTGCATTTATTTTAAACAAAAAAGTAAAAATAAAACAACAACAAAAAAAAGTGTTGAGAAAAAAAAGAGCAGAAGTAAAATAAAGTGACAGTAGGGAGGCTATATATACAGGGGGGTACCGTTGCAGAGTCAATGTGCGGGGGCACCGGCTAGTTGAGGTAGTTGAGGTAATATGTACATGTGGGTAGAGTTAAAGTGACTATGCATAAATACTTAACAGAGTAGCAGCAGCGTAAAAAGGATGGGGTGGGGGGGGCAGTGCAAATAGTCCGGGTAGCCATGATTAGCTGTTCAGGAGTCTTATGGCTTGGGGGTAGAAGCTGTTGAGAAGTCTTTTGGACCTAGACTTGGCACTCCGGTACCGCTTGCCGTGCGGTAGCAGAGAGAACAGTCTATGACTAGGGTGGCTGGAGTCTTTCACAATTTTGAGGGCCTTCCTCTGACACCGCCTGGTATAGAGGTCCTGGATGGCAGGAAGCTTTGCCCCAGTGATGTACTGGGCCGTACGCACTACCCTCTGTAGTGCCTTGCGGTCGGAGGCCAAGCAGTTGCCATACCAGGCGGTGATGCAACCAGTCAGGATGCTCTCGATGGTGCAGCTGTAGAATTTTTTGAGGATCTGAGGACCCATGCCAAATCTTTTTAGTCTCCTGAGGGGGAATAGGCTTTGTCGTGCCCTCTTCACGACTGTCTTGGTGTGTTTGGACCATGATAGTTCGTTGGTGATGTGGACACCAAGGAACTTGAAGCTCTCAACCTGTTCCACTACAGCCCCGTCAATGAGAATGGGGGCGTGCTCAGTCCTCTTTTTTTCCTGTAGTCCACAATCATCTCCTTTGTCTTAGTCACGTTGAGGGAGAGGTTGTTGTCCTGGCACCACACGGCCAGATCTCTGACCTCCTCCCTATAGGCTGTCTCATCGTTGTCGGTGATCAGGCCTACCACTGTTGTGTCGTCGGCAAACTTAATGATGGTGTTGGAGTCGTGCCTGGCCATGCAGTCATGGGTGAACAGAGAGTACAGGAGGGGACTGAGCACGCACCCCTGAGGCCCCCGTGTTGAGGATCAGTGTGGCAGATGTGTTGTTACCTACCCTTACCACCTGGGGGCGGCCCGTCAGGAAGTCCAGGATCCAGTTGCAGAGGGAGGTGTTTAGTCCCAGGATCCTTAGCTTAGTGATGAGCTTAGAGGGCACTATGGTGTTGAATGCTGAGCTGTAGTCAATGAATAGCATTCTCACGTAGGTGTTCCTCTTGTCCAGGTGGGAAAGGGCAGTGTGGAGTGCAATAGAGATTGCATCATCTGTGGATCTGTTGGGGCGGTATGCAAATTGGAGTGGGTCTAGGGTTTCTGGGATAATGCTGTTGATGTGAGCCATGACCAGCCTTTCAAAGCACTTCATGGCTACAGACGTCAGTGCTACGGGTCGGTAGTCATTTAGGCAGGTTATCTTAGAGTCCTTGGGCACGGGGACTATGGTGGTCTGCTTGAAACATGTTGGTATTACAGACTCAGTCAGGGACATGTTGAAAATGTCAGTGAAGACACTTGCCAGTTGGTCAGCACATGCTCGGAGTACACGTCCTGGTAATCCGTCTGGCCCTGCGGCCTTGTGAATGTTGACCTGCTTAAAAGTCTTACTCACATCGGCTACGGAGAGCGTGATCACATAGTCATCCGGAACAGCTGGTGCTCTCATGCATGCTTCAGTGTTGCTTGCCTCGAAGCGAGCATAGAAGTGGTTTAGCTCGTCTGGTAGGCTTGTGTCACTGGGCAGCTCGCGGCTGTGCTTCCCTTTGTAGTCTGTAATAGTTTTCAAGCCCTGCCACATCCGACGAGCGTCAGAGCCAGTGTAGTACGATTCAATCTTAGACCTGTATTGACTCTTTGCCTGTTTGATGGTTATTCGGAGGTCATAGCGGGATTTCTTATAAGCGTCCGGGTTAGAGTCCCGTTCCTTGAAAGCGGCAGCTCTACCCTTTAGCTCAGTGCGGATGTTTCCTGTAATCCATGGCTTCTGGTTGGGGTATGTACGTACGGTCACTGTGGGGACGACATCATCGATGCACTTATTGATGAAGCCAGTGACTGATGTGGTGTACTCCTCAATGCTGTCTGAAGAATCCCGGAACATGTTCCAGTCTGTGCTAGCAAAACAGTCCTGTAGTTTAGCATCTGCGTCATCTGACCACTTTTTTATTAACCGAGTCACTGGTGCTTCCTGCTTTAGTAAAACAAGTTGGCATGGTGTTCTTCGGCTTGCAAGCGTCCCCCTTTTTCCTCCAAACATAACTATGGTCAGTTCTATTTTTGTTTCATCAGACCAGAGGACATTTCTCCAAAAAGTACGATCTCTGTCCCCATGTGCAGTTGCAAACCGTAGTCTAGCTTTTTTATGGCGGTTTTGGAGCAGTGGCTTCTTCCTTGCTGAGCGGCCTTTCAGGTTATGTCGATATAGGTCTTGTTTTACTGTGGATATAAATACTTTTGTGCCTGCTTCCTCCAGCATCTTCACAAGGTCCTTTACTGTTGTTCTGGGATTGATTTGCACTTTTGCACCAAAGTACGTTCATCTCTAGGAGACAGAACACATCTCCTTCCTGAGCGGTATGACAGCTGCGTGGTCCCATGGTGTTTATACTTGCGTACTATTGTTTGTACAGATGAAAGTGGTACGTTCAGGCGTTTGGAAATTGCTCCCAAGGATGAACCAGTCTTGTGGAGGTCTACAATTGTTTTTCGGAGGTCTTGGCTGATTTCTTTTGATTTTCCCATGATGTCAAGCAAAGAGGCACTGAGTTTGAAGGTAGGCCTTGAAATACATCCACAGGTACACCTCCAATTGACTCAAATTATGTCAATTAGCCTATCAGAAGCTTCTAAAGCCATGACATCATTTTCTGGAATTTTCCAAGCTGTTTAAAGGCACAGTCAACTTAGTGTATGTAAACTTCTGACCCACTGGAATTGTGATACAGTGAATTATAAGTGAAATAATCTGTCTGTAAACAATTGTTGGAAAAATTACTTGTGTCATGCACAAAGTAGATGTCCTAACCGACTTGCCAAAACCATAGTTTGTTAACAAGACATTTGTTGAGTGGTTGAAAAACAAGTTTTAATGACTCCAACCTAAGTGTATGTAAACTTCCGACTTCAACTGTACATTAAAAAAAGTCTAAGAGATCAATTTAACATACACCATCACAATAAATCCATAATTTATTTTAGTCAGGTCTAAAGAAACATTATGATATGAAGAAAATGTATTTCAGATTCGCCATGCCATAGGCTGTAGGCTTGTTCATTTAGCTGACAAGATATGCTTATAAGTCCCATGCCATTATTTTATATTATATGATTTTATAGTAAGAAGAATATAATTGAACTTAGCTGAATAAAATAGAAAGGAGTGAGTGAGCATATGAAGTGGCTATGTTGAGCGTAAAATGATCATTTGAAACAGGTCATATACGCTAGATTTAGTTATTTGGCAACTTTAGTTGTGAATGATACAAACCTTAGAATGTCTTATAACTCAAAACACATAAGGGCTGCATGACGCGACTATAGGCTATTGATGATTTGAGAAAGTCGCAAAAAAAGCTTGCGCTCTGTTCCTTGCCTCAGGCTGCACATGCTGTTCTCTCATCAAGTGATCATATTTTCACCCATCAGATTATTCTCAATTTAATCTTGTCTTTACTGATATGTCAAACAAAGTAGATTTAGTATGGCCCCTTATCAAATGGGCAGGAACAGGGGCAGGGGGAAAAATACGTAATCTGTATGCACTCAAATAGCGAATGCAGGCCACTTTCCCGCGGTTCGTTTTTCAATCATGCCGGGTAGTCTTCTCCGGTTTTATAGCATGTGTTTAATATAATCAGCTGAGAAATAAAAATAGTAGCAGCTGGGATCCTCCTCTTTTTAGTGGCAACCATCGAAACTCTGCTTTCACATGGGATTGCATATAGAAATGTCAGCCACTGTTTGAGGAGCCACTGTTTGAGGAGCATGCAGTCTCAGGTGATATTCTGCCCAAACTCTATATGCCATGGGCTCTCCAACCATGTTCCTGCAGCTACCCAGTGCTTAATTTGGAAAACCAAGTGAAATCTGTTCGGTAACATCGATAGTAACATGTTTTCACAACAAAACATATTTTATGAAAGTGTTGACAGGCCCCTATCTCTGCACACTCCAGAAAGGAATGAAGGAGAGAGAGGAGGAGATGGAAAGGCGTGATGGTGAGATATTCTGTAGCTAAAGGTAATGAAAATATTAAACATTCCCTATTACTAGGCTATTCAAAATACAAATTCACTTTAATTGTAGGCTAACTCTGTCAGCCTTCACAATCATTGAACCAACAGCATCTCCTAGGCCTATATGTTATTTTCTCCCAGACTCATGGATAGAACGTTTGGAGTGTAGCATAAGTTTACCAGTCCATTCAGTATGCATCATAATACAGTTCACACTCAAAGGTGATTACTAGAATTTCCGTAATATGCAGTAGGCTATTAGGCTATGTATTGTATAACACAGCACAATCATTATTATTATGAAATGTTTTATTCTTTTTTTCGGGCTTGGGCTCATATATAGACCTATGCCTATGCATAAGCTCTAATATGCAGTATGGGTGTTTTTAATTAATGAATCATCACCTTAGAAAGCACTGTCAATTTCCTTGGTTTGGCTTTGAAACAAAATCCACAACAACCATGTTTTCCACTCAGTTTCAACCTGTTGTTGAACTTCTTTCTTCAAATTGATTGATCACAGTGAGGTGAGTTTTAAAAGCATGATACTGTTTTGATGATGTATTTGATGAGATTTTCGATCGCATTTGCATTGATGTCAGAGTGGTTAGAGGGACAATAGAGCGCTGAGTACCAGGCCATTAGCAACCTGACCGTCGTTAGAGCATGTCCATAGTGCATAAGAGGAGATTACCGTGACTCAACTGTCACATGGAATTTGAATACGGTCACCGCAACAGCCCTATGTTTGTGTCTGTCTGTGTGTGTGTGTGTGTATAAGAGAGAGAGCGAGAGAGATAGAGAGAGAGAGAGAGAGAGAGAGAGAGAAAGACAGAGAGAGAGAGAGAGAGGGAATGATCAGAGGCTGGCACACACAGGAGGTTATAAATGACCATAACCAATCCCCTATGACCATTCCTCATTACTATTTCACTCCTCTTGTTTAGTCTATACTCCATTCCTCCTTCATCTCCCACTCCCACACATCCTCTCCACAACTCTTTTTCTCTCTCTCTCTCTCTCTCTCTCTCTCTCTCTCTCTCTCTCTAAGGGCTTTATTGGCATGTATGTTAACATTGCCAAAGCAAGTGAAGTAGATAGTATACAAAAGTGAAATAAACAATTAAAATTAACAGTAAACACTCAGAAGTTCCAAAAGAATAAAGACATTTCAAATGTCATATTATGTATATATATATTGTGTTGTAACAATGTGCAAATAGTTCAAGTACAAATGGGAAAATAAATAAACATAAATATGGGTTGTATTTACAATGGTGTTTGTTCTTCACTGGTTGCCCCTTTCTTGTGGCAACAGGTCACAAATCTTGCTGCTGTGATGGCACACTGTGGTATTTCACCCAGTATATAAGGGAGTTTATCAAAATTGAGTTTGTTTTGAATTTTTTTGTGGATCTGTGTAATCTGAGGGAAACATGTGTCTCTAATATGGTCACACATTTGGCAGAAGGTTAGGAAGTGCAGCTCAGTTTCCACCTCATTTTCTGGGCAGTGTGCACATAGCATGTCTTCTCTTGAGAGGCAGGTCTGCCTACGGCGGCCTTTCTCAATAGCAAGGCTATGCTCTCTCTCTCTCTCTCGTTGGAGTGCATGCTGGGAGTGAGTCGTGAAGCAGGAGTGATTGTGAGAGCGACTGGAATTTTTTTCCCTCTATTGGGTTTTGGTGTGTATATATTTATATTGATTAGTTTAGTTGTTTTAAGGTTATCTTGTCTAACTATCACTAAGCACGTATAGGGGTGGTGGGATTGTTGAGGTTGTTTTTCGCGAGGGCACAACCAGCGGGTGAGGCTGGTTGCAATGGCCACTCGCGGAAGTTTGGAGTTTGAAAAACTTAGTCGGCGACATGGAGTAAAGATTCCTGCTGCGGCCGGGTGTTCAGTGGAAGAATGTAGCTTGGCAGTGGGTGCTATCATTGGGTATGATAGCATCAAATCAGCCTCAAGGATGAATAGCGCTGTAGTGATATTTTTAGATTCCATTGAAAAGGTGAATATGATAGTTGAGAGTGGTGTTGTGTTGCGGGAGACACAGACGCCGGTATTTCCGCTTATGAATCCGGCGAAGAAAGTTATACTTTCTAACGTGCCACCATTTGTTAGAGATGACGTGTTGGAGCGAGAGTTATCTCGTCATGGTCAAATTGTATCTACAATAAAGAAGGTTATTTTTGGATGTAAATCTCCGTTGCTGAAACATGTCGTGTCTCATAGGAGACAAGTGCATATTATTTAAAAAAAGGACATTGATGAACTGAATTTAGCATTCCGTTTTAAGATTGATGGATTTGATTATGTCTTCTACGCTTCTACTGAATCAATGAAATGCTTTGGCTGTGGAAGAGAGGGGCATTTGGTGCGTAATTGTCCCGAGAATGAGCACACAGATTCTGGTAGCAGCTCTAGTGCTGGTGCAGCTAATGCACCACCGCGAAGGGATGAACATGCTAAGGGTGTGGGTGCTGGGGAAGGGAGGAGGTGGGCAGATGTGGTAGGAAAAGTAGGAGAGGAAGGCAGTGTGGATACGGGGGCAATGGTGGTAGATCAGAACAAAGAAGGAGGGGAAAAAGTCGCTGAGATTGCGATTGCCGTTGCTGAGGTGGTGCTGGAAAATGAAATTGGAGGTCAAGAGGAGATTGAAATAATGGAAAAGAAAGAAGAAAGCAGCTGTTTTCAAAGTACCGAGGAGTAAGAGGAAGAATGTAAGGGGTGGTGAAGGGTCTAATTCCAAGAGGAAGGTAGAGATTGATAAATCAGTTGAAGATAAACAGGTTGTAGAGATGGTAGAGTTTTCTTCTGGGGAGGATAGCGAGAGTGAGTCATCTGATGCGTCACAACAAAATAGTGAGATAAATGGGGTGGAAGGGAGGTATGGGATTGAGAAAGTACGTCAGTTTCTGAAGTTGACAAAAGGGAAGAAATATACGCAGGATTATAATGTAACAGATTTTTTCCCTGAAAGTGAATTGTTTATTGAATCAGCAAAGTTTCTGATGTCAAAAATAACAGGGGGAGGTTTGACAAGCCTTGAAATTGCTAGACTCAAGAAAGTGGTCACGAGAGTGATAAGTGCTGTAAATTCTAAAGAAAATGAAAGAGTTTAGTCGCAGCCTTAACTCTGTAAAGAGATGTGGTTTCTGTGTCTTCCTCTGTATATTTTCCCCATCCATGAGCAGTTTTAAGATTTCTTCTTTAAACGTAAATGGGGCAAGAGACGTTAAAAAAAGAGCCATAGTGTATGAGTTAATTAGGGGAAAGGGAAGTGACATACATTTTCTACAAGAAACGCATAGTAATTTGGAAAATGAAGTTATGTGGCAACAGGAGTGGGGGGGAACAGTGGTGTGTAGTCATAAAAACTCAAAAAGTGGGGGTGTGGCCATCTTGTTCTCAAAAGGGTTTTTGCCTTTGTCATATGAGGTTGAAGAGGTAGTTGAGGGGAGGTTATTAAAAGTTAGAGCAAGGTATGAAAACATCACTATGTGTCTGATAAATGTATATGCCCCAGTGGTGGCAGTTGAGAGGGTATGTTTTTTAGAGACATTATCAAATACCATTGAGAAATGTAATAATGAAGATTATTTATTTATTGCTGGGGATTTTAACTGCACAGTCAGTGATTTAGATAGAAATCACAAAGAACCTCATATAGCCTCAAGGACTTTTTTAAAACGCCTCATTGTAACACATGAACTGTGTGATATTTGGCGGAGTCAACATGGAGGCACGAGACAGTACACCTGGGCGCATGTGAGAGAGAACACCATCTCTATGGCCAGGTTAGATAGGTTTTATTGTTTTGAGAATCAATCTCAGGTCTGTAAATCAAGTGTGATAACCTCAGTGGGATTTTCTGATCATTGTTTAATAACAGAGGTGTTCATTAACGATGTAAAACCCAAAAGCGCATATTGGCATTTTAATATAACTTTATTGAGTGATGCTCACTTCAGGAAATGTTTTAGTTTTTTCTGGGAGAGGTGGAGGTCTCAAAAGGCCAGTTTTGTATCCCTTCAACAGTGGTGGGATATAGGGAAAATACAGATTCAACAATTATGTAATCAATACACGATGAATGTCACCAAGGATATCACCAGATCAATGAAAGCCCTAGAGACTGAAATAGTGGAACTCATGACGTTGGTTGAGACCACAGGAGATCGAGGCCATACTCAGGCCCTCAAGAGGAAAAAAGCTGCATTGGCAGACCTGCTGGGTATCAGAGCACAGGGGGCATTGGTGAGAAGTACGTTTCAGGGAATCTCTGAAATGGATGCCTCATCCACATTTTTCTTTGGTTTAGAGAAAAAGAATGGACAAAGAAAAATTATTAATTGTCTCAAATCAGCTGTTGGACAGGAGCTCACTAGCCCTAGTGAAATTAGAAAGAGGGCAGTAGAGTTCTATGCTGAGCTCTACAAGTGTGAGTACAAAGAGGATAAAACAGTGACACAGCAGTTCCTTGATGGGCTCCCACAGGTGGCTGCAGAAGCTCAGGTTGAGCTAGAGCAACCATTGTCTTTGCAGGAGCTATACACTGCATTAAAAGGCATGGCAAATGGAAGGGCACCAGGCATTGATGGGCTTCCCATTGACTTTTTTATGTCTTTTTGGGCTATGTTGGGAGAGGATTGGCTAGCAGTAGTTAATGATAGTTTAACCGGAGGGTTACTACCAATAAGCTGCAGAAGGGCTGTCCTCACCCTACTGCCCAAAAAGGGTGACCCTAGGGAGGTGAAGAACTGGAGGCCGGTGGCTCTATTGTACACTGATTATAAGATCCTGTCAAAGGCTTTGTCCAACAGGCTGAGGGAGGTGATGGGGCAAATCATACATACGGACCAGTCCTACTGTGTTCCCGGCAGGCAGATAGGGGATAACATTTCTCTGATTCGTGATTTTTTGGACGTCTCTAGGGCTATTGGGTTGGATGCTGGTCTAATTTCAATTGATCAGGAAAAGGCATTTGACCGAGTTGAACATCAATACTTATGGCACACTTCTGAGGCATTTGGGTTCAGCTCTGGTTTTATTGCCATGATAAAGGTGATATATGGTGACATTGAAAGTGTATTGAAAGTTAACGGTGGGTTGAGTGCTCCTTTTAAAGTGTGTAGAGGTATTAGGCAGGGATGTTCTTTGTCGGGAATGTTATATGCCATTGCTATAGAGCCACTACTAAATAGCATTAGAAGTCGCATTGAAGGGGTGTACCTTTCAGAGGATATTCCTCCTATTCGTCTCTCAGCCTATGCTGATGATGTAGTTGTTTTAGTGAAAAATCAAGCGGAGGTGGATAGTTTGAGTCTAATGGTTGATCGTTTGGAGAGGGGTGGCAGGTCTTGTATTGCAGCAGGTTGGGGGATTAGGTTTAAAGAAGGCTTTATTTTTGGTGGATAGTAGCCAGATTTCTAGGGAGGGAGTACCTCCGTTTTACAGAGGCCTTCTTAGGGTGTGGAGCATTATGAAGGTGTCCAGACGAACGTCAGCGGAGTCAGCACATTGGCTGTTGGAGGAACCTCTGGTGTATGGGGCAAGACTGGATTGTACAACTGCAGCTGTTCCATATTTCTCCAAGATTCTGGTGAAGGGCAAAATCATCACCTTAATACAGTTAATGGCCATGGCTGTATTAAGGTGTGGCTGAACATTTGGGGGTGAGGTCGGAAAGGATTGTCGGACAACTGCTGGGAAGCTGCAGGAAGGCTCTGTCAGCAGAAGAGTGGGGTATGCTGAATAGTCACAAGAAGAAGGTAGAAGATGAAAACGTCTCATTTCCAAGACTAGGGATTACACCCAATATCCCAGAGTCAGAAAGAAAGGTGTTATTACTGGATTTGAGAGGGTTGGAAGAGGTGGGTTTGGATGAGGTGAATGGGAAAGACTTATATAGGGGGTGTGTCAAGGTTTTGAATAAAGATACATTGAAAAATAGAAAAGACACTCCATGGAGGGTAAAAGTGGGCATTGATGACAAGGTAAAGCCAGCATGGAGAGCACTGTACAAGCCACCGTTACAAAAGGGTACTGGGGATATGCAATGGAGGGTTTTGCATGGCATCATTGCAGTTAATGCTTTTGTATCTGTTATTAACTCAGATGTTGGAGATGGATGCCCTTTTTGTAATATAAGAGAAACTATTTTTCACTGTTTTATGGAGTGTGAGAGGATAAAACCTCTCTTGGAAATGCTGGAGTCTTTTTTTAAAGCTGTAGGGGAGATTTTCAATAACACTGTTTTTATTTTGGGGTTTCAATATAGTAAGCAATAGAAAAGAAAATGTCAACTGTTAAATTTTATTTTGGGACAAGCTAAGATGTCCATTTTTCTGAGTAGGAAACATAAGATAGAAACGGGATATGGGCAGGATGTAAGATGTGTTTTTAAAGGATTAGTGAAAGCAAGAATAAAAGTGGATTTTGAGTTCTTCTCAGCTGTAAAAGATCTCCCATTGTTTGAGGAGAAGTGGGCTTACGAAAGAGCGGTTTGTTTTGTGGAGGAGGGGAAACTATTTTTTGTTGATGAAATGAGTTGAATGTATATGTTCTTTTGTATTTTTATTTTCATTTCTGAAAAGGCAGTGTGCCATTATGTATGTTAACACTTGAGTATAAAATAAAGGTTTTATAAAAACTCAAACTCTCTCTCGAAGAGGCGTGTGTGTGTGTGCATGTGTCTATCTGTGTGTCAGCAGGAGCAGCCCTGGGTCTAAGAGGGATCTCTCTCTCTCTCTCTCTCTCTCTCTCTCTCTCTCTCTCTCTCTCTCTCTCTCTCTCTCTCTCTCCCTCCATCCTCCCTCTCTCTCTCCCTCCTTCTCTCCCTCTGTCAGTCTGTTTGTACTTGGAGCCAATATCAATCAGCAGGTTAATCCTGATGCTGGCTGAGAGGTGCTCCCTGGCTGACTGCTCCTTGGCTTGGCCTCACTCTAGCTCAGCCCTTGCTGTGGCTGTGTGCTCCTCTCCCTGGCTGTGGCGGTGTGTGCCTTGGCTGTGCTTACTGTTCTGTAGCTCACAGGTTTCCCTCTCCTATCAGAACTGTGAGTTAGTGATGCAGAGCCACAGAGCCAGACCCCCCATCCGATGGCATGGGGTCTTTAGCAACATCAGCCACCCTGCCAGCCTCACTCTAGGCTGCTGCTGGTTGTGTGTGTGCAGCTCACATTGAGAAAAGCTCCAGCTTTCTCCTCCAAAAACCCTGCTGCCTACTGGCTTGTGGCTGGTGGCCTGGCTGGTGCTCGTCCTAGACACCTCTTGTTACTGTCACTGATAGCAGATTTCTCCTCCTCCTATCTCTCTCTCTGAGCTCCATTTGGTCCCATACTATCATGTCTCTCTCTCTGTGTGTGTGTGTTTCTCCAGCAGTCTCTGTTTGAGGGGAAGAGATCCAAGGCTGATGCTCTCTCTGTGCTGTGGCTCCTCCGCCTGCTGGTGCCCCAGCTAACCTTGTCTTCCTGCCCACCATGCCCCGTCCCTTTGACAACTCCCTGTATATACTGTATCTGTGTATGTATCCATGCATCTGTGTATGGCCTCTTTGGGTGTGTCAGTTGATTGACCTGTTTGCGTCACCATGTTGTTACTGTGTAATCGGTAATCTGGGTGTTTGCGTGTTTGAGACTACAAACGTGTGTCGCACTACAATAAAGCCAGTGTCTTCAGATAACAAGATCTTGCTCAACAGGCTGAACAGGTCCAGCGTTATCAATTATTGTCAACCTAGGGCTCTCTAGGACATCCACAAAATACACAGTGTTTTCTACAGTGTCTGTATAGAAACAACATGACTGCTGCCATCTTAAACAGGTCTGCCTTGTAAAATAGATTTGATCTCAATGACCGGTATAAGTAAAGGTTAATAACATAACAAGTACAGTAAATTAGTATCTCTTCCTAATCAACCCACCTTCAGTGTACTGTATCAATGTGGTAATGTAGAGTAGAGTTTGGGTCCATGGTTGATTTTTATGGGGTGCTTTCAACAGTTTTTATTAGATATTTTTCAGTTACAAAAGTTTAGCTGAGGTGAAAGAGGAGGTGTTTTAGATACACAGAGAGAAATAGAAGCAGACAGGGAATGGGAAAAGATAAAGGGACTCCCTTTAGGTAGGTGCGTCAGATGTGTTTCTGAATCTTCTGAATCCTACCCACTCGTCTCAGGGAGCACGTCCCAGGGAAAGGAGTGTAGGATGGAGGAGAGATGGAGCCTGAGCCTGCCTACCTGGTACTTTGGCTGGGACGGCTCACCACTGACTGGTTATTTCTGTTTACCGCCTGGTGGAATCTAAATCTCCAACCCAGGCCTTTTTCTACCTCTTTCATGTGGTTGCTCCATGGAATTTATTTCCACCCTCTTGTCTGCTGTGTGGTGTGAACTGATGGAGGGATGACGGACCTTAGAGAAGCTTTCTCCTTGAAGGAGAGCGTTTCTCATTCCTCTTGATGGTGTGAGTCTCTCCGTTCCTCTTTTCACCTCTCGTCTTTCTCTCAGTTTCGGAAAAGAACAGAGAGTGTATGTGGGCCTGCCTGCGTTTGGTAGGGTGAAGGACCAGGAGGGCGAGGCAGTGCTAGTAGGGAGATGGACAACCTTCAACAGAAAGAAATCCATCTGCTATCAACAGCAGAAATACACACCTTGAACCACCTTTACCTCTTGATAAAATAACGCTAATGTGCAGGCTTTTCTTCAGGAGATAAACACATTTGGTTCAGAAGGATGGCTCAGTGATAAATGTGAGTTGACTTTCCCATTGTGTGTCAGATACCTACTCTAGTTCTCCGGAAGGTTTGTCAGCTTTTCTGAAGCGAAATGGGGTGTGTACTTTCCATCCGGTTGCTCTCTAGGCTGGTGTTCTGACACCTTGTTGTGTGTGTGTGTGTGTGTGTGTGTGTGTGTGTGTGTAGCAGTGTTGGCAGCTTTTATCTGATACAACCTCATCAGCTCCACATTCACAGTATGTCCTGCTCCCTGCTCTCTCCTCTTCTACTCCCTATCTCCCCTTTCCTCTCATTTCCTCTCTTCTCTGCCTCGTTTCTTCTCCTTTCTTCCCCTCTTTTCCTTCTCTCTCCCCTTTATTATTACCTTCTCTGCCATCTATTTTTCTCTCTTCCCCTCTATGTTGTTTTCCTAGTGCTGTTTTAGCTGTCCTGTCAGCATTGAGAGCCACATGAAGTTCAACACTGGGTTTGGGGAATACCCTATCACTCAAATATGTGTTTTTGTGTCCTCCCTCCTCCTCTCCAGTTGACAGAATAGAGTAATACAATTACCCCTCTCTCTGGGCCCTGACATCCATCCCAGTCTGACACAAAAGTATGCATATTCAACAACCACTGTCTGTGTGAGGGTACACATGTTACTGCTGACAGACGGGAGCCCTCGCTCTCTTTCACTCTGTGTGTGTGTTTGTGTGTGTGTGTGACAGAGACAGAGAGAGAGAAAGAGAGAGAGAAAGAGAGAGACGTGGGGGAGGAGTGTTGTCTGTGTATTTGGTTTTAACTGCCCATCACAACAAAGACTGCGTGCTGGAGTGTGTCCCCAAAGCGAACCCTGCCAGTAGGTGTGTTTGTGTGTCCTCTGCCAGTGCTGCCATTTCCTCCAGAGTGTGCCGACTGAAGTGTAGAGCAGTGGGAGAGAGGAGAGCACAGAGCACACATCGCCTCACCAAAGACCTCCATTTAAAGTCATGGAGAAAAGGCTTACAGTGCAAACCTATTCTCAGGTCTCTCTCGGCTGTGAATTTAAACTGTGTCTTTAACGGATGCTCACTGATGCTCAGTACAGTTTCTCTGCACATCACCGTGCTCCACTGGTTTGAGTATTAAGCTGAGAAGTGAATGTACAGGTGTCTTACATTCCATTCATTGCATATTAAAATGGCTTTTAATCTGCAGTCTAGCATGGGGTCAAGTATTTCTCTTTTTCTTAGCTTTTTCTCTCTCATAATTTCATGTTTTACTGGATATCTGATTGAAAGTGAGAAAGTAACAAAGTTCATAGAGTTTCTGTTAGAAGGCCATTGGGGTCGGATTCAAACCCATGCCAACACCAGCATATTTGTGCTCTGAAGTAAGCGACCTTAACCGCTAGACCACCCCAGGCCACGGCCAAAACGTCTCTCTCAAAGTCAGCCGTGGCAGTAGCAGTAGATCTCTGGTGGAGTTAGTTGTCACTGAATGTGTCCCAAATGACACCCTATTCCCTGTGTAGTCCCTATGGGCTCTGGTCAAATGTAGTGCACTATATCGGGGATAGTGTGCCATTTGGGACGCAACCACTGACTCTGTCTCCTCTGGCCCAGGGCCACACAGAGTTGTTATGTGACTTTACTGTGACTTCTGCTGCAGATGTTCCTGGCTTGTTCCTGGCTGGCTGGTGCTTTAGTCCTGTGGATCGAGGCTGGTGGAGGCGCTGACCAGAGATCTGTGTGTGTGTGTGTGCGCTTGCATGCGTGCATGTCAGAACTTCTGAAGGCTATAGCCTGGTCCAAGATCTGTTTGTGCTGTATAGCCAACACACAGGGAGACACAGGGAGGGATCTGGCTAGCACTACTAAAGACCATGGCTGGCTGGCATTGACACTATTATCCAGTGTTAACTCCTCCTGCCTCTATCAACTCTGTCTGTGTTGCATTCCTGTCTTGTTGAAAGGAAAAGGAGTACAGTACTGTGACTAGTGGTCTCCCACACAGACCATACGACAGATCTGTTAGAGACGTCCTTGATTGGTTGGCACTGTCTGTCAGATGTCATTCTGTGTGTGCGTGTGTGTGCGTGTGTATGTGTGTTAGATGTCATTTTGGTTCTGTTGTGTCTATTTAGAATTGGTTACAGGATGTTATTGTGATATGTGGCATTGTCACGTCAACACAGATGCCCCCTGGCCCATTGTAAACACACAGCTGGGTATCAGGAAGATGTAGCAGTGTGTCTCGTTGTGTGTTACCTTCACTTTGATTAAGCAGCCAATGAGCAGACTGACTGTTTGTTGTTCATTGCTGAGCTATGTGTGTGTGTGTGTGTGTGTTTGTGTGTGTGTTTGTGTGTGTGTGTGTGTGTGTGTGTGTGTGTGTGTGTGTGTGTGTGTGTGTGTGTGTGTGTGTGTGTGTGTGTGTGTGTGTGGGAGAGAGAGAGGGCTCCTACTGTGCTCCACTTCTCTCTGCTGGTAGTAACAGAGGGGAGGAGCAGCTCTTTTCTGCAGCACTGGTCGATACAGTCGATCAAAATAAACTACAAAGTGGCATAATGCATGCCTGTGTGTGAGCCTGTGTGTAACCTGCATTTGATTCAGTCTCACTCACATACACACACACACACACACACACACACACACACACACACACACACACACACACACACACACTTCTCCAAGTTTCTCTTCAGGAACTTAGAGCCTATACGATCGAGAAACCAATCAGCAAAAATTACTAATGGCAATCACTGTCAGTTGAAGTAAAAAGGGTTATAAAGGGAGAATAAGAGGTAATAGTGAGAATCAGCTCAGTCTGTAATAAAGAGTTGCTACTCCAGTTCCTTTCCTACTTCTAAGAACTGAAATCTCTGCTTTAAGAATGCACTAATTTCTCCTTTATTTATTTTTCTTGGTATTCCGCCTTGCTGACCTGGTGTTGGTGGCTTCTAAAGGTAAGAGATCGTAATCTTTTATCTCTCATTCTGGCATTGTTCGCTATGAACTGAATCATGATTTCAGATGGCTGAAATATGTGTTAAAATCCATTAACATCCATATAGGATTTACACAAACGTTAGAGTTACAAGCATATATTTCAGGATTCTGCCCTGTGCTATCTAATCTAGCCTTAGGAAGAGACATTGCATCCTCTTAAAACCATAGCCTCGGGACTACTGATACAAGTACCGGAACATTAATGATAGTAAGGATACAAGGTGTAACACGTAACTCAGGACTGGGGGATCTGTTGACTGTCTCTGATCCTGATTCAGTCCATGTGCAATTGTACAGCAACCCAGTGGCATACACTAATAATAGCTACGTTTCCCTCAGCTGTAGAAACAGGAGCACAGAACCCTGCGTTTTCACCATAAAGCACTGCCAGTCTCTTCTGAAAGTCCTTGGAAAACAGTTATCAGGAACAATGGCTTGTCTGGAGAACACAGTTGTGGCCCCACAAACAGCATACAAATACGCACGCATGCACACACACACACACACAAACAATTACACAAGCATGCACGATCACACGCATAATCACACACCCCGTCTGCTCCGACACCACACATACTCTGAGTGTTTGACCATGGACAGTTCTTTGACCATGGACAGTTCCCTCATGTCTAACTGACCATGAACACACCAGATGCTAAAATAAAAATATGCTGAACACGATGCTGTACTGTACTGTCTGATCCTCTGATGCTGACCACTGAACACGCCCTAGACGCTCCTCAAAAGTCAAGTCTCTTTTCTTCCAACCCTATTATCGTCTTTGTTCAGCATGAGTGTCCTTGAGAACCTCGTTAAGACAATCAATCCCTTTATTAAAGACATAGAGCTAGCTTCGCCATCCGTCCACCCTCAGTGCACTTTAATCAAAACCCTCCCCTCTAAAAGCCACTGAGTTGCTGAGGGGGACAAAATATTTCCTGGGTTTGTGCACTTTATGTACGGCGGGGAGGTGTGTGTATGTGTGAATATGCCACTCTTGTATATTCTGTGGATGGAACACAGCTCACAGTCATTTGCATGAATACAAATATTAAATGCAGCCGTGAGAAGATGCATCAGCGTCTGATGATGCTGAGCTGATTGTATGGATTCACAGAGATCAATCGCTTATTATGATGAGAAGGAAAACAGACCAGAGATAATATAGAGAGTCTGCTGGCTGTTTGTAGTGGCCGAGGCTGAATGTGTGTCTCAAATGGCACATTTTTCCCTATATAATAAGCACTACTTTTGACTGGAGCCTATGGGCAGCCGCTACTAAGTAGTGCACTACATAGGGAATAGGGTGCCATTTGGAATGCAGAAGAGTCTGCTGGCTGTTTCGTTGTGGCAGAGACCTGAGTTGTCCTTCTAATGATGGTGGCAGATCAGCTGAATGTGATTGACCTCTGTGTCATCAGACTTAGCTAATGTGCTGGATGTGCAGGACTGACCCTGTGGACCTCACTGACCCCTTGGCCCCTGGCTGGACAGTAATAAAGAGAGGAAAGGGGACAGTCAAAGGCTTCGGGGGGTGAGTTTGAAATGAGGCAGGCCATGTGTCGGCAGTACAGTTGGAGTGTGAACAAGGGACTATGGGGAGGAGGAGGGAGCAGAGGGGGAGGAGAGGGGAAGAGGGGAGGTGGAGGGAAGTAATACATTGTTGTCTGGGAGTGACAGGGAGAGAGCGATAGACAGCCAGGCTGGCAGTGCCTCAATCACACCATCTGCCAAACACAGGAACAGGGCATAGGGAGAGAGAGTGGAAGGGAGGGAGCCACCACACATGGTTAGAGGTCCACCATCATGGCCCCCATGGCTCCTGGCCCCTGGCTCTGCTTTTGGTACAATGTAAGGATGTTAGGGTTAGAGGGTTGACCAGGGACAACAGCAGACCTGGAAGCTGGCATACAGAGAAGCTTTTTTTTTATATGGTTGCACCAACAATAAATGGAAGTCTGTCAAAATGGAACAGACCTTTCTGCCAAACATTTACTTGTCACATGTTACCACTGTGCTGTCACATTTGGAATGGCAGCCCAATGCTCAGCCAAGGAGCAGACTGACTGACTGACTGACTGGCTCATAACAGCCAGCTCTGTTCTGTAGCGTTGACCACTCTATTTCACCCTCCTCTTCTCCATTCTCTTCCTCTGTTAATGCTTATGTATATGGTTGAGCAGACAGCCTGGGCACCTGACCAATAGAGAAGCAAAGATGAACTCAATTACATGCAGTATTTAAATGACAGATTATGCCTGTGTATATTTATGTGAGCCAAACAAAGGCTATAATATACACTTGGGGGGGTATGGGGAAATGGGGATAGAGAGAAACATAGATATTGAGATGGAGAGAGTGGGTTAGCGGAATAGAGTTATGGAAATGTTATGTGGGGGTTGGATAGCATATGAGAGACCTCTCCAGAAACTGCATAATACAACAAAAGAAGGAGATTATGTTTGTGTCACAGTATTTTCTAATATTCATACATTACATTTCCCAACTTAATTGGAATCCGTCAGTGCTTATTCTCTGTTAGAGCCGTCACCACAGCAGTTGGGACGTTTTTACTGAGATAAGATGCAATAAAAAGAGGGAAGTGGATTGGGAGCACAAAATGAAATGGGTTTCAGAGTCAGTGTGAGTCAAAAAGACATTATGAGTCTGCAGAGAGGGGGGTGTGAGGAGAGGACTAACGGCTGCTTCCCAATCAGTCACTGTTTTATGATCCTCCAGCCCACAGTCCAGGCCTCTAATTCCATTACTTATATGTGCACTATACAGAGACCCTTTGAGAGCCTGGCCAATACACACAAAATGTCCACAAACATACACACACAGCTGCACACTTGCTCTAAGAAGCACATGCTCACAGACAGGCAAGCACACGCACACACCCACACACACACCCACACAGTATCAGAGGGAGTAGTGGTTACAGAGCGAGGGCAGAGTGAGAGGGCAGCGAAGAAAGAATGAAAGAAGGAGGAGGTTAAAGAGTTAGCTCCCTGGAGATGGGCTCAGAGGAAGAGGGGGGTGGGGGGAACATAAAAATAGATCAGAGATAGAAAACTTCCTCTGTCTTGCCAACAAACAGTTATCTCCTCTGAAAACGCTTTGTCAAAGAGGCAGCATCGCTGTAACACTAGAACCGCCATAGGCAAACGGCCACTGACGTTTGATTTTGTAAATGTAAAAAATTAGCCCCCCAAAAAAGCTATGTCCTACTCCTTCCCTGACTCTTCCTAAATGTTTGTATTTTACACTGCTCATTTGTCCGAATTTTGTAATCACAAACTTTTTACCTGTTTTTTTTCACACCTATTCCCAACTTAATCCGCCAAGGCAATGTGCTGTAGGATGTTGTTACCCAGCCAGGCGCTAATGCATCTCTCTCTCCTCACTGAATGAATGACAAATGGATGAATAGGCGATAATTGTGCACCTTACTTCACAATTGAATTGAAATTAGGCCTAACTGAATGATAAGGAGGGTGAAGAGGTTGATTTAATTTAGAAAGACAATAGTGTAATGATAAGTTTGTGTTATGCCTATTTATCAGCGTTGGCACTCATGTTAATAATTTCACCGCCCGCCTTGCGGGTTGATACCATTCTCTTTTACGTTTTACTTTGTAAAAGGAAGCTGTTACAGGACTACGTGTTGCAGTAGGCCTTTAAAAATATTGCAAAACGGGCCTCCCGAGTGGCGCAGCAGTCTAAGGCACTGCATCGCAGTGCTTGAGGCATCACTACAGACCCGGGTTTGATCCCAGGCTGTGTCACAGGATTTCCTTGTCCCGTCGCGCTCTAGCGACTCCTTGTGGCGGGCCGGGCGCCTGCAAGCTGATTTCGGTTACCAGCTGGACGGTGTTTCCTCCGACACATTGGTGCGGCTGGCTTCCGGGTTAAGCGAGCAGTGTGTCAAGAAGCAGTGTGGCTTGGCAGGGTCGTGTTTCAGAGGATGCATGGCTCTCGACCTTCGCCTCTCCCGAGTCCGTAGGGGAGTTGCAGCGATGGGACAAGACTGTAACTACCAATTGGGGAGAGAAATAAAACAACAACAAAAAAACACATTGAAAATGATAAACATATGACTCTGTCCAAGTTGATGAGTGGGAAACAAACGATGCCAGTCAACCTGCACAGCCGCCACATCAAAACTACACCTAAACTATACAGAAACGAATTTCACACATAATAAGAATTATCTTATAGACAAGATGACATTGACAATAATCTGATGAGTGACAATATTAGGCCTATCAGTTGTCAAATTGTACATGAAGAGATGTGTACATCTTGTAATTGACAGATGTAGGGAATGGAGTATCACTTTATCAAATCCTCCTTCAGAGTCACATGCAGGTAAAACATTTTGATTTCTATATAGTATCAGAAAGAGCATATTATGCAGTTTCTATGACACCTTTGTCAAATAACTCTCAAAATTCAAGAGGTGCAGCTCTATTTCCAAATTTCACTTTTTCCAAGTATGTCCTTGCTGTCCATGCATTCAGCACATGACCACTCACGCGGCAGCATTGCTCTGGCTACTAAGCAAAAACTAGTAACATAATAAACTTAAAATAGAAATATGCTATTTTGTCATTAATGGATGAATGGGCGATAGATTCCAGATAGAAACTGATAATGGTGCATGTGACTTCAATGAACTGAATGATGAGGAGGGTGAAGAGGGTGATTGAATTTGATTGATCTGAATGATGAGGGTGAAGAGGATGATTGAATTTATAACAATAGTGTAATAATGATTAACAATTGTGGGCGTTGTGGGCGGTCTAATAATTTTATTATGAAAGGCTGGAAATTGTATATAATTTCCCCTCAAATTTCCCCTTAAATTAGACACTGAGTACAACATACAAAGTATGTAGTTCACAATGGCAAGCTGACCCAAACAAATGGACACACTCAAAGCATGTATTGCAGTCTTGTATGTCCACAGGGCATATGGCGGAAAGAGCATGGATGTGGAGTCATTTTGGTCTGATAGGTATGGGGTGGACTTTTTCCGAGAGACCATGACACGCAACCGCTTCAGAGATATTGTGCGACACCTGCGGCAGGTGCACACGAAACAAGACCCAAGAAAACTGTGTGCAGTGCAACCGATTTGTTTGTGGGGCTTGCTCACACAAATCCCAGAAGCTTTGTGCTGACTGTGGACCCGAAGCATAAAGAGAAGACAAGTTTGATTCATGCATAAAGGCACGCGTATAAGGGCACAATACAGTGTCAAATACAATCAACAAATGACTGTTTTATATCTTGTCATGAATATATTTCCACAAATATTTCTTCATGCAATTAATCCTTTACAATAGTTATGCACTATTTGTCAAGTGTTGGTGCGGAGACATTTGAAACCCCACCTCTTTAAGGAATACCTGGGATAGGATAAAGTAATCCTTCTACCCCCCCTTACCCCAACCCACCCCCCCCCAAAAAAATAAAAATAATAATAATAATAATAACATTGTAAAGTGGTTATCCCACTGGCTATAAGGTGAATGCACCAATTTGTAAGTCGCTCTGGATAAGAGCGTCTGCTAAATGACGTAAATGTAAATGTAAACGCTCACCTTGTGGGTTGATATGCATCTGATGCATATGCTAAAGGTGACACCCGGGAACGATCTCTAGCTGGTACTGGCTGAAAGGCCAGGCGGTTCTAGTGTTAATGGCCGTAGCTGTATCTCCCGAGTGAGTCTCCCGAGTGGCGCAGTGGTCTAAGGCACTGCATCGCAGTGCTAGCTGTGCCACTAGAGATCCTGGTTCGAATCCAGGCTCTGTCGTAGCCGGCCGCGACCGGGAGACCCATGGGGCGGCGCACAATTCGTCCAGGGTAGGGGAGGGAATGGCCGGCAGGGATGTAGCTCAGTTGGTAGAGCATGGCGTTTGCAACGTCAGGGTTGTGGGTTCGATAAAAATAATGTATGTGCTAACTGTAAGTCGCTCTGGATAAGAGCGTCTGCTAAATGACTAAAATGTAAATGTATAGTGTATAGCCTGTATAACCTCCAACGCCAACAACATACAGTTCACATCCATGGTCTTATTATGCACCAGAGTGCAATGTGTCACCTCAATGTATCACCGCTTTTCCCGGGATAAATAACAGCGAAAAACCAGTAAATTATAATAAATTATTTATATGAACCGCAGGTCAGGATTCCCTCTCTCCCTCCCATCCCAGAGGACATGAGCCCTAGGACATTTTTTTTTTTTTTTTTGGACCATGCCTCAGGACTACCTGGCCTGATGACTCCTTGCTGTCCCCAGTCCACCTGGTCATGCTGCTGCTCCAGTTTCCACTCTTCTGCCTGCAGCTATGGAACCCTGACCTGTTCACCGGACGTGCTACCTTGTCCCAGACCTGCTGTTTTCAACTCTGTCTCTCTACCACACCTGCTATTTCAACCTCTAAATGCCCAGCTATGAAAAGCCAAGTGACATTTACTCCTGATGTACTGACCTGTTGCAACCTTTACAACCACTGTGATTATTATTTGACCCTGCTGGTCATCTATGAACGTTTGAACATCTTGCCTTAATGGCCATGTACTGTTATAATCTCCACCCAGCACAGGATGAAGGGGACTGGCCACCCCTCAGAGCCTGGTTCCTCTCTAGGTTTTTTCCTAGGTTTCTGCCTTTCTAGGGAGTTTTTCTAAGCCACCATGCTTCCACATCTGCATTGCTTGCTGTTTGGGGTTTTAGGCTGGGTTTCTGTATAGCACTTTGTGACATCTGCTGATGTAAAATGGGCTTCATAAATACAATTTGATTGATTGAACTGTTAAATTATATGCAATATCAAAATCTGGCTTCTCTAGATTGATATATATAGCCTGTGATGTCACGAGAGGCTGTGTCCTGGAGGGACGTTACATCCCCCTGAGGTGGCTGCAAACCCAGACAGCTATGGCTCCATCTGCTGGTATGGTCGGGAACTCCACCCCTCTATGGCCAATCTTCCCACGCAGCTGAAACAAATGAGGTGCGGATGAGCTGAAGGTTTGGGAAGGGAAGAGACACAGTCTCCAACCTGGGCTCTCTGGAGGACAAGAGTGCTGCACGTCCACTTCCAGGAGGAATATAAGGATTTGGAGATACTTACCTTTGGGAAATACTCACCTTTGGATATATGCACCTGTGGAAATACGTGAGAGACATTTGGAAGGACTTTTTGCTGGGTTGGCCACTAGCTGCAACGTGGACTACAGTAAGGCTGGGGAAAAGTTATCTGAGCGAGTGAGAATTATGATTTTGGATGTGGAAGAGACATCCCTGAACTGTTAACCCTTAAAGAGCCACAAGAGAACAGAATTTTGTTATATTTTCGTTAATTTCCCAAGACCTATAATAAAATCCTTGTTTTGTTTGAACCTTGTCTCCTTGCACTACTTGAGCAATCCCGCTGAAAGCTGTGTAGCCTCTCGTGACGTCACAGATGGTGGAGAATACAGGCACGCTCAAGCGTTAATAGTGCATGTCAGAGGAGGATACCGAAGGTTTGATCACCCAGTTTTCCAAGTTGGCCGTAGGCTCCCCGCCGACTGAAATGGAGGACATATTGAAAGCCCTTGTTGCTGGCCAGCAAGCCCAGATGCAAGCAAACGTGGCTCTCTTGGAGGAGCAAAAGAAAGCCAACCTTCTGAAGGCAGAGGAATTGCAGTTGCAGAGACAGAGGGTGGTCCAAAATACCCGCCCAATAAAGGCAAGTGACTTTATATCTAAGATGGGAGCTACCGATGACATTGAGGCATACCTGCATGCATTTGAGGCCACGGCCACTAGGGAAGCCTGGCCCAAGCAACAGTGGGTTGGTCTGTTAGCCCCCTTTCTAACCGGGGAATCGCTGAATGCTGTCCGGGACCTGGGCCCTGACCAGGTTACTGACTATGATGCCCTGAAGTCTGAGATCCTCAGCAGATATGGACTCACAAAGTTTGGTATGGCCCAGTGCTTTCACAGTTGGACCTTCCAACCAGACCAACCTCCTCGGGCGCAGATGCATGAACTTGTCCGAATCGCAAGGAAATGGCTGGATCCGCAGAGGAATACAGCAGCGGCGGTGGTGGAGGCCGTTGTGGTGGATCGTTACCTACGCGCCCTGCCTTATGAGGCAAAACGGTTCATCAGTCAACAGGCCTTGACCACGGCTGATCTGACCGTGGAAGCTGTGGAAAAGTACCAGGCCATAGCGGAGATGCTGAATGCTTCCCGAAAAGACCCCAGGAGTGCGGCCCCACCACAAATGGGAAGAACCCGTCCAAAGGACCCCAAGGTCTCGAACCCAGCCACGTCAGGACTTATCCCGGCTCCAGGGGGGAGCCAGAAACCAGGCGGGTCCAAGAAGAGTACACCAGGAGGGGGAAACTTCGACAGTGTTACCGGTGTGGGGAGATGGGACATATCTCCTGGCAGTGTGGGAAACCAGCCGATGAACCTATGCCCACTGCGGAGTCCTCCAGCTCAGCACCCACACACCGTTTTGCCTCGCTCTTGGGAGTCGTAGATGGCGGCCCAGATCGACCCCCCACCTGCCCGGTAACTGTGAATCACCATGATGTGGAGGCCTTACTGGATTCTGGTAGCCGGGCCACCCTGGTGCGTAAGGATTTGGTGGGCCCAACGTGTCTGACCCCCGGGAAAGTCCTCCCAGTTTCCTGTGTCCATGGGGACACCAGAGAATACCCCATTACTGAACTTACAATGACCAGCACACGGGGAACCATACACACGACGGCGGGGGGTGGTTGATTCCCTCCCCGTCCCTGTCCTAATTGGACGAGACTGCCCAGCCTTTTACCCACTCTGGAGAGAGTCTCAGGAGAGGATAACCCGAGTACCTCGGAAACGGAGAGGCAAGACTCATCCTGGGAAGGCTCCGGTGCAATCCTCCGAGTTACTCACTCCCGCCCGGGCTCTGATAGGGATGGCAGGTGCCCAGACCGACACAGAGACGGAGCTACAGAATCTGGACAAAGAACTGTCTGGTCTGAAGGGGACCGCTGAGAGGTATCGTTTGTTAAAGCAACAGTTAGACATGAAGACAGAAGAGTTAGATATCCTCCAGGCTAAACTCCAACAGAGCTCCTTCCCTAAGCAACAGGAGGAGCTGGAGAGGCTGCGCAGGACCATCGAGGAGTGTGAGGAGACCCTGCGCAGTAGTAAGGAGGTCCAGAAGAAGGCAGAGGAGAAGTACAAGGTGTTGGAGAACAAGATGAAGAATGCGGAGGCAGAGAGAGAGAAGGAACTGAAAGCTGCTCAACAGAAGCTAAACTCTGCTAAAACCAAGGCTGATGCGTTCAGTAAGAAACTCAAGGAGAGACAACAGGAGGCTGAGTCCCTGGTCCTAGAGTTGGAGGAGTTGAAGAGAGAGCAGTCTGGCAAGCACCACGGCAATGCGGACGCCCTCTCCCGGCGTGATGCCTTCTTCGCTGCCTTTACCCCGACGAGGACGTCGGTCCCGAGGAGGGGGATGTGTGATGTCACGAGAGGCTGTGTCCTGGAGGGACGTTACATCCCCTGAGGTGGCTGCAAACCCAGACAGCTATGGCTCCATCTGCTGGTATGGTCGGGAACTCCACCCCTCTATGGCCAATCTTCCCACGCAGCTGAAACAAATGAGGAGCGGATGAGCTGAAGGTTTGGGAAGGGAAGAGACACAGTCTCCAACCTGGGCTCTCTGGAGGACAAGAGTGCTGCACGTCCACTTCCAGGAGGAATATAAGGATTTGGAGATACTTACCTTTGGGAAATACTCACCTTTGGATATATGCACCTGTGGAAATACGTGAGAGACATTTGGAAGGACTTTTTTGCTGGGTTGGCCACTAGCTGCAACGTGGACTACAGTAAGGCTGGGGAAAAGTTATCTGAGCGAGTGAGAATTATGATTTTGGATGTGGAAGAGACATCCCTGAACTGTTAACCCTTAAAGAGCCACAAGAGAACAGAATTTTGTTATATTTTCGTTAATTTCCCAAGACCTATAATAAAATCCTTGTTTTGTTTGAACCTTGTCTCCTTGCACTACTTGAGCAATCCCGCTGAAAGCTGTGTAGCCTCTCGTGACGTCACAAGCCTTATATGTAGATGTCCTAGCCTACCTGTTTCAGGTAATACATTCAATGCGGCATTAGCCTTATATGTAGCTAATTAATGATGGGTTGTGCATAATATCAAATCAAATCAAATCACATTTTATTTGCCACATGCGCCGAATACAACAGGTGTTCCTCTTGTCCAGGTGGGAAAGGGCACTATGGTGTTGAACGCTGAGCTGTAGTCAATGAATAGCATTCTCACGTAGGTGTTCCTCTTGTCCAGGTGGGAAAGGGCAGTGTGGAGTGCAATAGATATTGCATCATCTGTAGACATTACCGTGAAATGCTTACTTACAGGCCTTAACCAACAATGCATATATGTTTTAATAAAAAAGTAAAATAAAACAACAACAACAAAAAAGTGTTGAGAAAAAAAGAGCAGAAGTAAAATAAAATAACAGTAGGGAGGCTATATACAGGGGGGTACCGGTGCAGAGTCAATGTGCGGGGGCACCGGCTAGTTGAGGTAGTTGAGGTAATATGTACATGTGGGTAGAGTTAAAGTGACTATGCATAAATAATTAACAGAGTAGCAGCAGCGTAAAAAGGATGGGGTGGGGGTGGGGGGGCAGTGCAAATAGTCCGGGTAGCCATGGTTAGCTGTTCAGGAGTCTTATGGCTTGGGGGTAGAAGCTGTTGAGAAGCCTTTTGGACCTAGACTTGGCGCTCCGGTACCGCTTGCCGTGCGGTAGCAAAGAGAACAGTCTATGACAATTTTGAGGGCCTTCCTCTGACACTGCCTGGTATAGAGGTCCTGGATGGCAGGAAGCTTGGCCCCAGTGATGTACTGGGCCGTACGCACTACCCTCTGTAGTGCCTTGCGGTCGGAGGCCGAGCAGTTGCCATACCAGGCGGTGATGCAACCAGTCAGGATGCTCTCGATGGTGCAGCTGTAGAACTTTTTGAGGATCTGAGGACCCATGCCAAATCTTTTCAGTCTCCTGAGGGGGAATAGGCTTTGTCGTGCCCTCTTCACGACTGTCTTGGTGTGTTTGGACCATGATAGTTTGTTGGTGATGTAGACACCAAGGAACTTGAAGCTCTCAACCTGTTCCACTACAGCCCTGTCGATGAGAATGGGGGCGTGCTCAGTCCTCTTTTTTTTCCTGTAGTCCACAATCATCTCCTTTGTCTTGGTCATGTTGAGGGAGAGGTTGTTATCCTGGCACCACACGGCCAGGTCTCTGACCTCCTCCCTATAGGCTGTCTCATCGTTGTCGGTGATCAGGCCTACCACTGTTGTGTCGTCGGCAAACTTAATGATGGTGTTGGAGTCATGCCTGGCCATGCAGTCATGGGTGAACAGGGAGTACAGGAAGGGACTGAACACGCACCCCTGAGGGGCCCCCGTGTTGAGGATCAGCGTGGCAGATGTGTTGTTACCTACCCTTACCACCTGGGGGCGGCCCGTCAGGAAGTCCACGATCCAGTTGCAGAGGGAGGTGTTTAGTCCCAGGATCCTTAGCTTAGTGATGAGCTTTGAGGGCACTATGGTGTTGAATGCTGAGCTGTAGTCAATGAATAGCATTCTCACGTAGGTGTTCCTCTTGTCCAGGTGGGAAAGGGCAGTGTGGAGTGCAATAGAGATTGCATCATCTGTGGATCTGTTGGGGCGGTATGCAAATTGGAGTGGGTCTAGGGTTTACATTTACATTTACATTTCCGTCATTTAGCAGACAATCTTATCCAGAGCGACTTAGAAATAGGTGCATTCACCTTATGATAGCCAGTGGGACAACCACTTTACAATATGTTTAAAAAAAAATGTTTTTCCTCTTTGGGGTGGGGTAAGGGGGGATATAAGGATTACTTTATCCTATCCCAGGTATTCCTTAAAGAGGTGGGGTTTCAAGTGTCTCTAGAAGGTGGTGAGTGACTCCGCTGTCCTGGCGTCGTGAGAAAGCTTGTTCCACCATTGGGGTGCCAGAGCAGCGAACAGTTTTGACTGGGTTGAGCGGGAACTGTGCTTCCGCAGAGGTAGGGGGGCCAGCAGGCCAGAGGTGGATGAACGCAATGCCCTTGTTTGGGTGTAGGGACCGTTCCCCTCACAGCTCCGTATGCAAGCACCATGGTCTTGTAGCAGATGCAAGCTTCAACTGAAAGCCAGTGGAGTGTGCGGAGGAGCGGGGTTACGTGAGAGAACTTGGGAAGGTTGAACACCAGACGGACTGGGGCGTTCTGGATGAGTTGTAGGGGTTTAATGGCACAGGCAGGGAGCCCAGCCAACAGCGAGTTGCAGTAATCCAGACGGGAGATGACAAGTGCCTGGATTAGGACCTGTGCCGCTTCCTGTGTAAGGCAGGGTCGTACTCTGCGAATGTTGTAGAGCATGAACGTACTTGATCGGGTCACCACCTTGATGTTAGCGGAGAACGACAGGGTGTTGTCCAGGGTCACGCCAATACGGAGTTGTCAACCGTGATGGCAAGATCATGGAACGGGCAGTCCTTCCCCGGGAGTTTTCTGGGATAATGGTGTTGATGTGAGCCATGACCAGCCATTCAAAGCACTTCATGGCTACAGACGTCAGTGCTACGGGTCGGTAGTCATTTAGGCAGGTAATCTTAGAGTCCTTGGGCACGGGGACTATGGTGGTCTGCTTGAAACATTTTGGTATTACAGACTCAGTCAGGGACATGTTGAAAATGTCAGTGAAGACACTTGCCAGTTGGTCAGCACATGCTCGGAGTACACGTCCTGATAATCTGTCTGGCCCTGCGGCCTTGTGAATGTTGACCTGCTTAAAAGTCTTACTCACATCGGTTACGGAGAGTGTGATCACATAGTCATCCGGAACAGCTGGTGCTCTCATGCATGCTTCAGTGTTGCTTGCCTCGAAGCGAGCATAGAAGTGATTTAGCTCATGTGGTAGGCTTGTGTCACTGGGTAGCTCGCGGCTGTGCTTCCCTTTGTTGTCTGTAATAGTTTTCAAGCCCTGCCACATCCGACGAGTGTCAGAGCCGGTGTAGTACAATTCAATCTTAGTCCGGTATTGACTCTTTGCCTGTTTGATGGTTCGTCGGAGGGCATAGCGGGATTTCTTATAAGTGTCCGGGTTAGAGTCCCGCTCCTTGAAAGCGGCAGCTCTACCCTTTAGCTCAGTGCGGATGTTGCCTGTAATCCATGGCTTCTGGTTGGGGTATGTACATCTAATACGCTTCTAACTTGTAGTCTCTGTCTCTTGCGCAATATGCACGCACCTGTGGTAAATAGACAGCTATGAAAAATATAGATGAAAACTCTCTTGGTAAATAGTGTGGTCTACAGCTTATCATAAGATACTCTACCTCAGGCGAGCAAAACCTCGAGACTTCCTTGTGCACCAGCTGTTCTTTACAAATATACACAGACCGCCACCCCTTGTCTTACCGGAGTCAGCAGTTATATCCTGCCAATGTAGCGTATATCCCGTCAGCTGTATGTTGTCCATGTCGTTGTTCAGCCACGACTCGGTGAAACATAAGATATTACAGTTTTTAATGTCCCGTTGGTAGCATAACCGCAATCGTAGGTCATCTAATTTATTTTCAAATGATTGAACATTGGCTAATAGGATTGATGGAAGAGGCAGTTTACTCGCTCGCCGTCGGATCCTTACAAGGCACCCCGACCTACGTCCACGATATCTCTGTCTCTTTCTCCTGCAAATGACGGGGATTTGGGCTTTGTCGGGTGTCTGTAGGATATCCTTCGCGTCCGACTCGTTGAAGAAAAAATCTTTGTCCAGTACGAGGTGAGTAATCGCTGTCCTGATATCCAGAAGCTATTTTTGGTTATAAGAGACGATGGCAGAAACATTATGTACAGAATAAATGACAAATAACGCGAAAAAAACACACATAATAGTACAATTGGTTAGAGGGCTGTAAAACGGCAGCCATCTTCTCCGGCGTCATCTAAGATAATACGCTTCTAACTTGTAGTCTCTGTCTCTTGCGCAATATGCACGCAACCTGTGCTCCGCTGGCCTCTCTCCTTAAAAAACGCTCCTTAGCTCTTGGAGTCCCATGCAGAAAAAGCTAGACAGGAATAGCTTGCTGGACATTATTTTCTATTTTCTTTTCTTATACCAATACAGCAGCCAATAGAACTCACGGGTAGTTTGAAAGAAGAGTGAATGGGCAAGTGAACAAGCGATATTTACTCCGAATTATAACGATTCAATCTTCGTGAAGAGAAGTGAAAGCCTTCTGCATCTAATTCTAGTCTTATATTATTCAAGGATGTCATTACAATGATGAAGATAAGGACAACAAAACGTATTTCATTTAACTGTTGAAAGCGAGGAAAGAATGCAGCAACAATAGAGAGAGAGAGAAAGAGGAGGTAGGCTAATAACATTAGGGGAAATATTATGAAAGGTATACAGTGGGGAAAAAAGCATTTAGTCAGCCACCAATTGTGCAAGTTCTCCCACTTAAAAAGATGAGAGAGGCCTGTAATTGTCATCATAGGTACACGTCAACTATGACAACAAAATGAGAAAAAAAATTCTAGAAAATCACATTGTAGGATTTTTTATGAATTTATTTGGAAATTATGGTGGAAAATAAGTATTTGGTCAATAACAAAAGTTTCTCAATACTTTGTTATATACCCTTTGTTGGCATTGACACAGGTCAAACGTTTTCTGTAAGTCTTCACAAGGTTTTCACACACTGTTGCTGGTATTTTGGCCCATTCCTCCATGCAGATCTGCTCTAGAGCAGTGATGTTTTGGGGCTGTCGCTGGGCAACACGGACTTTCAACTCCCTCCAAAGATTTTCTATGGGGTTGAGATCTGGAGACTGGCTAGGCCACTCCAGGACCTTGAAATGCTTCTTACGAAGCCACTCCTTCGTTTCCCGGGCGGTGTGTTTGGGATCATTGTCATGCTGAAAGACCCAGCCACGTTTCATCTTCAATGCCCTTGCTGAGGTTTTCACTCAAAATCTCACGATACATGGCCCCATTCATTCTTTCCTTTACACGGATCAGTCGTCCTGGTCCCTTTGCAGAAAAACAGCCCCAAAGCATGATGTTTCCACCCCCATGCTTCACAGTAGGTATGGTGTTCTTTGGATGCAACTCAGCATTCTTTGTCCTCCAAACACGACGAGTTGAGTTTTTACCAAAAAGTTATATTTTGGTTTCATCTGACCATATGACAATCTCCCAATCCACTTCTGGATCATCCAAATGCACTCTAGCAAACTTCAGATGGGCCTGGACATGTACTGGCTTAAGCAGGGGGACACGTCTGCCACTGCAGGATTTGAGTCCCTGGCGGCGTAGTGTGTTACTGATGGTAGACTTTGTTACTTTGGTCCCAGCTCTCTGCAGGTCATTCACTAGGTCCCCCCGTGTGGTTCTGGGATTCTTGTGATCATTTTGACCCCACGGGGTGAGATCTTGCGTGTAGCCCCAGATCGAGGGAGATTATCAGTGGTCTTGTATGTCTTCCATTTCCTAATAATTGCTCCCACAGTTGATTTCTTCAAACCAAGCTGCTTACCTATTGCAGATTCAGTCTTCCCAGCCTGGTGCAGGTCTACAATTTTGTTTCTGGTGTCTTTTGACAGCTCTTTGGTCTTGGCCATAGTGGAGTTTGGAGTGTGACTGTTTGAGGTTGTGGACAGGTGTCTTTTATACTGATAACAAGTTCAAACAGGTGCCATTAATACAGGTAACGAGTGGAGGACAGAGGAGCCTCTTAAAGAAGAAGTTACAGGTCTGTGAGAGCCAGAAATCTTGCTTGTTTGTAGGTGACCAAATACTTATTTTCCACCATAATTTGCAAATAAATTCATTAAAAATCCTACAATGTGATTTTCTGGAATTTTTTTCCTCAATTTGTCTGTCATAGTTGACGTGTACCTACGATGAAAATTACAGGCCTCTCTCATCTTTTTAAGTGGGTGTCACGATCGTTCATGAACGGGTCAGACCAAGGCGCAGCGTGATCTGCATACATGTTTATTTGACTATTAAACACAATGACAAAACAAGAAACGAAACGTGAAGTCCAAGGTACACAAACAACATACCTAACACGGAACAAGATTCCACAACCCACTAGTGCCAATAGGCTGTCTAAGTATGGTCCCCAATCAGAGACAACGAGATACAGCTGCCACTGATTGGGAACCACACCGGCCAAACATAGATCTACACATAATAGAACACCAACATAGAAATACACAACATAGAACATACACACCCTGACTCAACATATACGAGTCCCCAGAGTCAGGGCATGACAGTACCCCCCCCAAAGGTGCGGACTCCGACCGCACAACCTTTACTTAACAGGGTAGGGGCCGGGTGGGCATTCCGCCTCGGAGGCGGATCCGGCTCCGGGCGTGACCACCACCTATTCTCCGCCTCCCTGTTGCGCCCCTGGTCTGGTCTGGACCTCGACGCGCTGCTTCCCCTCTCCTTCCTCCCACTATACTCCAAGCCCTGTCTGGACCCTGGTGTGGGAGACCCCAAACCTGGAGAGGGGCTGACGTCTGGGTCTGGACTGGAGCCGCTGACCGGAGCTGGACTGGGCACCGGTGGAGCGGACTTCTCAGGCTCCGGACTGGAGCCGCTGACCGGAGCTGGACTGGGCACCGGTGGAGTGGACTGCTCTGGCTCCGGAGTGGAGCCGCTGACCGGATCTGGACTTGACCCCGGTGGAGCGAACTGCTCTGGCTCCGGAGTGGAGCCGCTGACCGGAGCTGGATCAGGCACCGGTGGAGCGGACTGCTCTGGCTCCGGAGTGGAGCCGCTGACCAGAGCTGGACTAGACCCCGGTGGAGTGGACTGCTCTGGCTCCGGAGTGGAGCAGCTGACCGGAGCTGGATCAGGCACCGGTGGAGCGGACTGCTCTGGCTCCGGACTGGAGCAGCTTACCGGAGCTGGATCAGGCACTGGTGGAGCGGACTGCTCTGGCTCCAGACTGGAGCTGCTGACTGGTGCCGGACCAGGCACCGGTGGAACGGGCACAGGCAGTGCCGGACTGGACACACTCACCACTGGTCTGGTGCGAGGAGCAGGCACGGGCCGAACCGGACTAGGAACATGCACCACTGGCTTGGTGCGAGGGGCAGGAACAGGCCGGGCCGGGCTGGCTACGCGCACCACTGGCTTGGTGCGAGGGGCAGGAACAGGCCGGACCGGAATGGCGACGCGCACCACTGGCTTGGTGCGAGGAGCAGGAACGGGCCGAACCGGACTGCGAAGGCGGACTGGAGGTCTGGGGCGGAGAGCTGGCACAACCCATCCTGGCTGGCTACCCACTTTCGCACTACACGTGCGGGGCACTGGCACAGGACGCACTGGGCTGTGCACACGTACTGGCGATACAGTACGTAGAACCGGCGCAGGATATGCTGGACCGAGGAGGCGTACTGGAGACCAGGAGCGTTGAGCCGGCACACCCCGTCCTGGCTGGATGCCCATCTTAGCACGGCACATGCGTGGTGCTAGCACAGGACGTACAGGACTGTGCCGGCGCACTGGCGACACAGTACGTAGCTCCGCATAACACGGAGCCTGCCCAGTCACACGCCTCCTCGCGTGAGTACGGGGAGTTGGCTCTGCTCTAACACTAGGCTCCGCCAACCACCCTTTTAGCCCCCCCAAATGTTTTTCTTGGGGCTGTCTCTCGGGCTTCTTCCTCGGCCGGCGCCTTCTGCGTTGCCGCTGCTCCTCTCTATACCGCGCCTCCACTGTCTCCTCCCAAGGACGGCGATCCATCCCGGCCTGAATCTCCTCCCAAGTCCAGGATCCCTTACCATCCAGGATCTCCTCCCAGGTCCAGGCTGTCTGCTCCTGGACACGCTGCTTGGTCCTCGTTTGGTGGGATCTTCTGTCACGATCGTTCATGAACGGGTCAGACCAAGGCGCAGCGTGATCTGCATACATGTTTATTTGACTATTAAACACAACGACAAAACAAGAAACGAAACGTGAAGTCCAAGGTACACAAACAACATACCTAACATGGAACAAGATCCCACAACCCACTAGTGCCAATAGGCTGCCTAAGTATGGTCCCCAATCAGAGACAACGAGATACAGCTGCCACTGATTGGGAACCACACCGGCCAAACATAGATCTACACATAATAGAACACCAACATAGAAATACTCAACATAGAACATACACACCCTGACTCAACATATACGAGTCCCCAGAGTCAGGGCGTGACAGTGGGAGAACTTGCACAATTGGTGGCTGACTAAATACTTTTTTCCCCCACTGTATATGCGTCAGCCTACTAGTTATACAAATAGGTCCTATTATATTTTAAAAAATACAATTTGCTAGCCTATACTTGTAACTTTGTAGACTGCATGTGCTGCACCAGAATTGCATGGTCGCTCCCTGCTTTATCATGGTTTGAACGATGTGTGTAATTCCAGTCCATATAATACAGTACAGTAATAAGATTAGCCTACTGGAGCTAGTTTAATTTATTTACCTATTTACCATCTATGGACGTTTAGGTTTTTCTGTCGTGCGTAATGTGCAGTTGCCTATATCATATATGTATTGGATAACGTCACAATCATTTGGGCTTTTTTGGGTTTAGGCTCATTAAATGTCTTTAATATAGGGCTCATAAAATGTATTTAATGTATGGCTCAGCAGGCTGAGGTAGCATCAGGCTTGAATTTTCGATCAAAGCTCTAATCAAATCCAGACATGGGCATTATATACATTATATACTTTATAATGCTTTTGAATGACACTTCCGGTTTTGGCGGGAAATACCGGGTTACCCGGGAGAAAAGTGATTTATTCTCGGGATGGAACATTTGTAAAATACCAGGAAAATATTCAACCCTAATTATGACACCTTTCTTTTTTCCCCCGGAAAAATTGTTACTTTCCACAAAGCATAGTTATTCCAGGTGCGATGTACAGTGGTATTTACAAAGAGCCACAGATGCCATTATTGAATGTCCTTCATCTACAGCAGTCTAAACACCATACAACAGTTTACAGAAAAGCACAACGCCTTCAGAGATGAAGAGATTCCTCAATGTCTCCTCTAACATTGCTCTCAAGACGCGTCTGTGTGGAGTGGGTTCACTGGCGCTGTGTCAGGATTCGGCACAAATGGCACCCTATTCCCTACGTAGTGCACTACTTATACGCTTATGGGCCCTGGTCAAAAGAAGTGCACTGTAGGGAGTAGGGTGCCATCTGAGACTCAGTCAGAGAGTGTTGTGAGTCATGTGTTCAGTAGACTAGGCCTGAGATGATGCTGACCTGATGGTATCAGAGAGGATCCTAGGTCAAGCCTGGGTCAGAGGCATCATGGGTAGCCTCATGGGTAGAGGCATCATGGGAGAATCCCTGGCGAGATGATACCCTCTCTCTCACGGCCTAGTTGGCATGGGGAAGGAGTTAACTGTCGTCTGTAGTGTTATATATACAGTATATACAGTGCCTTCAGGAAGTATTGATACCGCTTGACTTTTTCCACATTTTGTTGTGTTACAGCCTGAATTTAAAATTTATTAAATATATTTTTTTCTCACCCATCTACACACAATACCCCATAATGCCAAAGTGAAAACATGTTTTTTAACTATTCACACCCCTGAATCACCTTTGGCAGCGGTTACAGCTGTGAGTCCTTCTGGGTAAGTCTCTAAGAGCTTTGCACATCTGGATTGTACAATATTTGCACATTATTCTTTTTAAAATTCTTCAGGCTCTGTCAAGTTGGTTGTTGATCATTTCTAGACAGTTATTTTCAAGTCTTGCCATAGATTTTAAACCTGATTTAAGTCAAAACTGTAACTAGGCCACTCAGGAACATTCAATGTCATCTTGGTAAGCAACTCCAGTGTATATGTGGCCTTGTGATTTAGGTTATTGTCCTGCTGAAAGGTGAATTTGACTCACAGTGTCTGTTGGAAAGCAGACAGAACCAGGTTTTCCTCTAGGATTTTTCCTGTGCTTAGCTCTATTCCGTTTTTTTTATTTTTTATTGTATTTATTTTTTTACTCCCTTGACAAGCATACACATAACATGATGCAGCCACCACTATGCTTGAAAATATGAAGAGTGATACTCAGTGATGTGTTGTGTTGGATTTGCCCCAAACATAACACTTTGGATTCAGGACATAAAGTAAATGTATTTGCCACAGTTTTACTTATTGCAAACAGGATGCATGTTTTGGAATATTTTTATTCTGTACAGCCTTCTTTCTTTTAACTCTGTCCTTTAGGTTAGTATTGTGGAGTAACTACAATGTTGTTGATCCATCCTCAGTTTTTTCCTATCACAGCCAGTCAACTCTGTAACTTTAAAGTCAGTTGGAATCATGGTGAAATATCTGAGTGGTTTCCTTCCTTTCCGGCAACTGAGTTAGGAAGGACGCCTGTATCTTTATAGTGACTGGGTGTATTGATACACCATCCAAAGTGTAATTAATAACTTCACCATGGTCAAATGATATTTTTATTTATTTTACTCATCTACCAATAGGTGCCCTTCTTTGCGAGGCATACGGTAGTCATTCAAAAATCATGTTAAACACTATTATTACTCACAGAGTGAGTCCATGCAACTTATTATGTGACTTGTTAAGCACATTTTTACTCTTGAACGTATTTAGGCTTGCCATAACAAAGGGGTTGAATGCTTATTGACTCAAGACCTTTCAGCTTTTCATTTTTTATTAATTTGTAAAAATGACTAAAAACATAATTCCACTTTGACATTATGGGGCACTGTGTATAGGCCAAAATCTCAATTTAATCAATTTTAAATTGAGGCTGTAACACAACAAAATGTGGAAAAAGTCAAGGGGTGTGAATACTTTTGTCACATACACCAGATAGTTTTAACAGTAGTGTGAATGCCCAGTATATCTATGTTTGGGTTTGGCTCATACAGTTGGCTTGTGAAAGGGGCTACTGTATTAGTATTAGTCATGTATTTTAACATCATGCCAAGTTTTGGGTTTGGCTCACAGATTATTTGATTATTGATTGATTATTTAAAGAGAATGCTGTTGCTTTTTGTCTATTCAATGGGACACAATATAAGGTAGACGTTTATGGAGGAATAGAAGTGTATATTGAATAGAAGGCAGATGGTCCATTGCCCTGATCCTTGAAAATACTGTAGGGGTTATGGGAAGAAGATGAGTTATTCTCCTTACACAATACAGGCTTTATGATAAAGAGGAAGCACCATGGAGAGGCAATATGATAACTGGGCTTACGCAACCAACATTGTATGTTTTCCCAGGAAAAAAAGGCCCATGAAACAATCCTGCATTTACATATGTTTCTCCTTATAATTTCCGACATTTTGATAGGCTATTTGTTAGTCAACTTGTCTATAATTAGATACATTCTTATCTTCTGTCATTATAAGTTGCCCTAGAAGACTAAATAAACCCTTGGTCACCAGAATAATGTCATAAATTGATAGAATGAATGCTTCAATATTTTTGACAAAGGTAAAGTTCTCTGTCATCTCTGCCTCATTTGCGGAGCAAAGACATTTAGGGAGCAGGGAGAAAATGCAATAACAAAAAAAAACTGGAAAGATTTTCTGTGCAAAATGTCCAAATGCCATCAGTTTGATCGGTTGTAAGGAAATAGAAAGCTGGGAAACGACCCAACATGTTTCTGATAAGATTTCAGTTCGGCTTGGATGCATATTTTATGTAGTTTAAATACTATCAGCTTTTATGATGCTGATAAAGATACTGTAGCCCCTCTACAAATCAAATCAAATCAAATCAAATTGTATTGGCCACATGCGCCGAATACAACAGGTGCAGACATTACAGTGAAATGCTTACTTACAGCCCTTAACCAACAGTGCATTTATTTTTAATAAAAAAGTAGATTAAAACAACAAAAAAGTGTTGAGAAAAATAGAGCAGAAGTAAAATAAAATAACAGTAGGGAGGCTATATATACAGGGGGGTACCGGTGCAGAGTCAATGTGCGGGGGCACCGGCTAGTTGAAGTAGTTGAAGTAATATGTACATGTGGGTAGAGTTAAAGTGACTATGCATAAATAATTAACAGAGTAGCAGCAGCGTAAAAACATGGGGTGGGGGGGCAGTGCAAATAGTCCGGATAGCCATGATTAGCTGTTCAGGAGTCTTATGGCTTGGGGGTAGAAGCTGTTGAGAAGTCTTTTGGACCTAGACTTGGCACTCCGTTACCGCTTGCCGTGCGGTAGCAGAGAGAACAGTCTATGACTAGGGTGGCTGGAGTCTTTGACAATTTTGAGGGCCTTCCTCTGACACCGCCTGGTATAGAGGTCCTGGATGGTATGAAGCTTGGCCCCAGTGATGTACTGGGCCGTACGCACTACCCACTGTAGTGCCTTGCGGTCGGAGGCCAAGCAGTTGCCATACCAGGCGGTGATGCAACCAGTCAGGATGCTCTCGATGGTGCAGCTGTAGAATTTTTTGAGGATCTGAGGACCCATGCCAAATCTTTTCAGTCTCCTGAGGGGGAATAGGCTTTGTCGTGCCCTCTTCACGACTGTCTTGGTGTGTTTGGACCATGATAGTTCATTGGTGATGTAGACACCAAGGAACTTGAAGCTCTCAACCTGTTCCACTACAGCCCCGTCGATGAGAATGGGGGCGTGCTCAGTCCTCTTTTTTTTCCTGTAGTCCACAATCATCTCCTTTGTCTTGGTCACGTTGAGGGAGAGGTTGTTATCCTGGCACCACACGGCCAGGTCTCTGACCTCCTCCCTATAGGCTGTCTCATCGTTGTCGGTGATCAGGCCTACCACTGTTGTTTTAATGATAGTGTCTGGCCATGCAGTCATGGGTGAACAGGGATTACAGGAGGGGACTGAGCACGCTCCCCTGAGGGGCCCCCGTGTTGAGGATCAGTGTGGCAGATGTGTTGTTACCTACCCTTACCACCTGGGGGCGGCCCGTCAGGAAGTCCAGGATCCAGTTGCAGAGGGAGGTGTTTAGTCCCAGGATCCTTAGCTTAGTGATGAGCTTTGAGGGCACTATGGTGTTGAATGCTGAATGCTGTAGTCAATGAATAGCATTCTCACGTAGGTGTTCCTTTTGTCCAGGTGGGAAAGGGCAGTGTGGAGTGCAATAGAGATTGCATCATCTGTGGATCTGTTGGGGCGGTATGCAAATTGGAGTGGGTCTAGGGTTTCTGGGATAATGGTGTTGATGTGAGCCATGACCAGCCTTTCAAAGCACTTCATGGCTACAGACGTCAGTGCTTCGGGTCGGTAGTCATTTAGGCAGGTTATCTTAGAGTCCTTGGGCATGGGGACTATGGTGGTCTGCTTGAAACATGTTGGTATTACAGACTCAGTCAGGGACATGTTGAAAATGTCAGTGAAGACACTTGCCAGTTGGTCAGCACATGCTCGGAGTACACATCCTGATAATCTGTCTGGCCCTGCGGCCTTGTGAATGTTGACCTGCTTAAAATTCTTACTCACATCGGCTACGGAGAGCGTGATCACATAGTCATCCGGAACAGCTGGTGCTCTCATGCATGCTTCAGTGTTGCTTGCCTCGAAGCAAGCATAGAAGTGGTTTAGCTCGTCTGGAAGTATTGTGTCACTGGCAGCTCGCGGCTGTGCTTCCCTTTGTAGTCTGTAACAGTTTTCAAGCCCTGCCACATCCGACGAGCATCAGAGCCAGTGTAGTACGATTCAATCTTAGTCCTGTATTGACTCTTTGCATGTTTGATGGTTCGTCGGAGGGCATACCGGGATTTCTTATAAGCGTCCGGGTTAGAGTCCCACTCCTTGAAAGCGGCAGCTCTACCCTTTAGCTCAGTGCGGATGTTTCCTGTAATCCATGGCTGCTGGTTGGGGTATGTACGTACGGTCACTGTGGGGACGACATCATCGATGGACTTATTGGTGAAGCCAGTGACTGATGTGGTGTACTCCTCAATGCTATCTGAAGAATCCCAGAACATGTTCCAGTCTGTGCTAGCAAAACAGTCCTGTAGCTTAGCATCTGCGTCATCTGACCACTTTTTTATTAACCGAGTCACTGGTGCTTCCTGCTTTAGTTTTTGCTTATAAGCAGGAATCAGGAGGATAGAGTTATGGTCAGATTTGCCAAATGGAGGGCGAGGGAGAGCTTTGTATGCGTCTCTGTGTGTGGAGTAAAGGTGGTCTAGAGTTTTTTTTCCTCTGGTTGCACATTTAACATGCTGGTAGAAATTAGGTAGAACGGATTTAAGTTTCCCTGCATTAAAGTCCCCGGCCACTAGGAGCGCTGCCTCTGGATGAGCGTTTTCCTGTTGACTTATGGCCTTATACAGCTCATTCAGTGCAATCTTAATGCCAGCATTGGTTTGTGGTGGTAAATAGACAGCTATGAAAAATACAGATGAAAACTCTCTTGGTAAATAGTGTGGTCTACAGCTTATCATAAGACGGTATCTAACTGCACATTCACATTCTCTCAAGATGCTGAAAGAAAGAAATCATATTTCTCCACTCTTATTCACGAGTCAAAATGTATTCTACATTTGGTGTAATATTTTACTGCAAGAAATGCTTAATTCAGGAGTTAATATTAAGGCTATGTGAGAGGTTATACACTACATGGCCAAAAGTATGTGGCCACATGCTCGTCGAACATCTTATTCCAAAATCATGGGTATTACTATGGAGTTGGTCCCCCCTTTGCTGCTATAACAGCCTCCACTCTTCTGGGAAGGCTTTCCACTAGATGTCGGAACATTGTTGCGGAAACTGATGCTCGCAGTCGGTGTTTCAATACAACCCAAAGGCTCTCTGCAGGCCAGTCAAGTTCTTCCACACCGATCTCGACAAACCATTTCTGTATGGACCTCGCTTTGTGCACGTGGGCATTGTCAGGCTGAAACAGGAAAGGGCCTTCCCCAAACTGTTGCCACAAAGTTGGAAGCACAGAATCGTCTAGAATGTCATTTTATGCTGTAGCTTTAAGATTTCCCTTCACTGGAAATAAGGGGCTTAGCCCGAACCATGAAAAACAGCCCCAGACCATTATTCCTCCACCAAACTTTACAGTTCGCACTATGCATTCGGGCAGGTAGCGTTCTCCTGGCATCCACCAAATCCAGATTCGTCTGTCGGACTGCCAGATGGTGAAGCGTGATTCATCACTCCAGAGAACACATTTCCACTGCTCCAGAGTCCAATGGCGGTGAGCTTTACACCAATCCAGCCGACCCTTGGCATTGCGCATGGTGATCTTAGGCTTATGTGTGGCTGCTCGGCCATGGAAACCCATTTCATGAAGCTCCTGATGAACAGTTATTGTGCTGACGTTGCTTCCAGATGCAATTTGGTACTCTGTAGTGAGTGTTGCAACCGAGGACAGAAGATTTTACGCGCTATGCACTTCAGCACTCGTGGTCCCGTTCTGTGAGCTTGTGTGGCCTACCACTTCGCGGCTGAGTCATTGTTGCTCTTAGACGTTTCCACTTCACAATAACAACACTTACAGTTGACCGGGGCAGCTCTAGCAGGGCAGAAATTTGACGAACTGACTTGTTGGAAATGTGACATCCTATGATGGTGCCACGTTGGAAGTCACTGAGCTCTTCAGTATGGGCCATTTTACTGCCAATGTTTGTCTTTACAGATTGCATGGTTATGGGCTCAATTTTATACATCTGTCAGCAATGGGTGTGGCTGAAATTGCCGAATCCACTAATTTGAAGGGGTGTCCACATACTTTTTGCCATGTAGTTCCTTGACGTGCCATAGGCCTATTTGAAGTCCTGTCTTGTGACTGTCGAATTTGTATAGTGCCTCACAATCATCACACATAACATAGCCGGCACTGCTATCATCCTCTTTTACCACTTCACCAAATATTTTCCAAACATTACTTTTCTGGCCCTCCCTTCTCTTTATTTTCATCTCTCCATTTCACTGCTTTTCTCTTATTGAATTAAACTCATTGTCCTTTTTGCCTCCGTGGATCGTCACTAACCTTTTCTGCCCATTCCCAAAAGCATTTAGTGATTGGTGTGTAGGTTATTTGGTGCGCGTACAGTTAGGCCCTAAAGCTTATGCTTACGCACTAATGCCAGATAGCCTAAAATAATGATAGAAATACCTCAATGTAGCCTATAGATATAAATTGCACAATAATTATATACAGTACCAGTCAATGGTTTGGACACACCTACTTATTCCAGGGTTTTTCTTTATTTTTACTATTTTCTACATTGTAGAATAATAGTGAAGACATCAAAACTATGAAATAACACATATGGAATCATGTAGTAACCAAAAAAGTGTTAAACAAATCAAAATATATTTTATATTTGAGATTCACACAATATTTCATAACCTTAAACCCGCATTTTTTAGGGACTAATCTTTGAGAGCACATCACGTCAAGACCCCACAGCCTCTGTTCCACTGCAACACTAGCACTACCCAGCAGTCATGTCTATCTCTTCCCCTTGATGTGATGACTTGGTCAGATTGTTCAGACGAGAGGAGAGACATGGAGATGCCACGGGAGACAGAGGATGCATCCCAAATATCACTCTATTCCCTTTGTAGTGCACTACTTTTGACCAGGGCCCAAAGTAGTGCAATATAGGGAAAATGGTGCCATTTAAGAGGCAACAGTCTCATGCAGAGGAAGAAAAGCATCAGCTAGACCCTTTAAACACAAAGAGGAGAGGAGGAGAGGAGAGAGGAGGAGAGAGGAGGAGAGGAAAGGAAAGGAGATGAGGAGAGGAGAGAGGAGGAGAGGAGATGAGAGGAGGAGAGAAGAGGAGAGGAGAGGAGAGGAGAGGAGAGGAGAGGAGAGGAGAGGAGAGGAGAGGAGAGGAGAGGAGAGGAGAGGAGAGGAGAGGAGAGGAGAGGAGAGGAGGAGTGGAAAGGAGAGGAGAGTGCTGTGTAAGAGCCAATTTATGCTTGATCCGAAAATGTGGTCGGAGACTCTGTGTGGAGGGTGTGACGCAATTGCGGAGCCTCCGGAGGTACGCAGAGGCCACATTGAGCTCCGTACCGCATCGCTGTGCGCCTCCCAAGTGTTGTAACAATGCGGAGGGCTCCGTATAGCTCCGCACTGACATCATTGGTTGACGGTAGGTGGGGGCGGGAGGTCCTATTTAAACACAAACTCACTTCCTTGACATCTCCCTTCACAACAGCTCTGTACTGCTCCGCGAAGCACTTGAATGCCCTGACTTCTGCAGAGGCCGTATCACCGTAAATGCTGCACGGCCAGTGCAGACGGCGGACAGGGCTTTGTAGCAGTAGAGGAGATAGGAATCTACAACTGATGTAGCTGGGCTATGTGTGAGAACGTCAAGATGCATCCGATTGGATTGTGATGACACAACCCTTTCAAATATGTCAAATCCTTCAGCGTACAAAAGTAAATGAATAAATCATTACTTTTGTAGGCTATTTATTCTTTACCTGTGTTTCTTCTTTATTCCTTATTTGATGTAGTGGATTTAGGTATGACTCATAAGAGAGAATGCACTTTTATCTCTGTGAGAGCAGAACGGTCAAAATATGAATGTTCAGCTAGTCGATGTGAGGGGCTAGAGGTTGGTTTCTTTGCCAACTCTTTGACCTCATCTTCTGCTACCTAAAAATACAACACATACTAGCCCAGTATGATAGAAACATATGTATTACTGGGATCGATTCACCAAGAAACTAACTGTTGAATAAAGACAATGGAATGGAACAGTGAAACATTGGAAACAGTTATGTAAACCCCAGAGTTATTTTTTAGACTGTCAGTCAGAGTTCCATGTTCTATGAACCTAGTTGGTAGTGTTGTGTCAACATAGTGCAGGGTACTGGGTAGCAGTGAGAACTAAGGGGACTTTGATAGCAGGCAGGGGACATTGTCTGGGGCTTTATCACTATAAACAGTTCATTCTGTGAAGCCATAACGTTTGTTCCCCTCTCCTCGGTGGCAGTATTATCGGCTGTGTAATGATGGATTCATATCACATAGACCAGCCTGTTTCCCCAAAAATAAAAGGCTGGGCTAGTCTTGGAGGCTGCTTTATATGAGAACTACCCAGGATGGTATATACACACAGTCCATTAACAGAAACAAAACAGAAATGCTATCCCAGCTCTAGAGTTGTCTCACTTGGCCCTTAGAGCCAAGCCTACATGTAGACAGTAGCAGTCCATCTTTCCTCTAGGTGTAAATCTCTCACCTCCATCAGTGAGGAACTGTACCTTCAGGGACCTCCTTCTGCCTCCCTTCACCTGCCCTTCTCTCTGGTCATTGTTGTGTCTGGCCCCATCCAGTTGACCTGGGACATGGGTAGACAGGTTCAGTAATGGGATCAGTGGACTACCAGCTGGCCCTCTTCGTGCTCTACCACCCTGCAGGTAAGTGAAAGCGAGAGGGGAACTCCTTCTGATTAGTTTTATACCTATTTTCGGAGCATTACTGTAACTGTCTTCCTCTTTTGAAGCTGAATTCATGATTGGATTGGAAACTCTGTGGGCAATCTTATAATATTGTGTCATTGACAGATCTACTTTGCCCTTGACTATGTACTACACTATACAATAGTATCTCTAGGATGGAATTCACAGGCTAGAGCCCAGCTCCTCTTGGAGACATACCAGCTGATTCCAGTAATGTCATGCCAAGCGTTTTGCACTCTGCTGCCATTCAGAGCATCTGCTTTACTTTGCCTTTCTACTGTCTTTTAGTTTTCAGTTTTCCCAAAAAAATTGGCAAGCAAAAATTATCTGCATATAGTAGTTTTAATTCCACTCTCAATGTGGCTCCTCAAACAAGAGATCAAATGGTGTTGCTGGATAAATATATATGAAAGCCGAATGGACGACAGAGAGGTTACAAAGTCTAGCTAATTAGACTTAGAGGGAATAGAGGCTCTGATACACAGCATCATAAGGAGAGAAAGATAGATACAGAGAGAGATAAAGAGAAAGAGAGAGAAGGAGGGAGGGAGGGAGGGAGGAGGGAGGGAGGGAGGGAGGGAGGGAGGGAGGGAGGGAGGGAGGGAGGGTCTGCTATACAAATTGATGGAAAGTGGGGTTGGGGGAAAAACATACAACATTATAAAATCCATGTACACAAACAACAAGTGTGCGGTTAAAATTGGCAAAAAACACACACATTTCTTTCCACAGGGCCGTGGGGTGAGACAGGGATGCAGTTTAAGCCCCACCCTCTTCAACATATATATCAACGAATTGGCGAGGGCACTAGAACAGTCTGCAGCACCCGGCCTCACCCTACTAGAATCTGAAGTCAAATGTCTACTGTTTGCTGATGATCTGGTGCTTCTGTCACCAACCAAGGAGTTCCTACAGCACCACCTAGATCTTCTGCACAGATTCTGTCAGACCTGGGCCCTAACAGTAAATCTCAGTAAGACAAAAATAATGGTGTTCCAAAAAAGGTCCAGTTGCCAGGACCACAAATACAAATTCCATCTAGACACCGTTGCCCTAGAGCACACAAAAAACTATACATACCTCGGCCTAAACATCAGCGCCACAGGTAACTTCCACAAAGCTGTGAACGATCTGAGAGACAAGGCAAGAAGGGCCTTCTATGCCATCAAAAGGAACATAAAAGTTGACATACCAATTAGGATCTGGCTAAAAATACTTGAATCGGTTATAGAACCCATTGCCCTTTATGGTTGTGAGGTCTGGGGTCCGCTCACCAACCAAGAATTCACAAAATGGGACAAACACCAAATTGAGACTCTGCATGCAGAATTCTGCAAAAATATCCTCAGTGTACAACGAAAAACACCAAATAATGCATGCAGAGCAGAATTAGGCCAATACCCGCTAATTATCAAAATCCAGAAAAGAGCAGTTAAATTATATAACCACTTAAAAGGAAGCGATTCCCAAACCTTCCATAACAAAGCCATCACCTACAGAGAGATGAACTTGGAGAAGAGTCCCCTAAGTAAGCTGGTCCTGGGGCTCTGTTCACAAACACAAACAGACCCCACAGAGCCCCAGGACAACCACAACAACAACACAATTAGACCCAACCAAATCATGAGAAAACAAAAAGAGAATTACTTGACACATTGGAAAGAACAAACAAAAAAACTTAGCAAACTAGAATGCTATTTGGCCCTAAACAGAGAGTACACAGTGGCAGAATACCTGACCACTGTGACTGACCCAAACTTAAGGAAAGCTTTGACTATGTACAGACTCAGTGAGCATAGCCTTGCTATTAAGAGAGGCCGCCGTAGGCAGACCTGGCCCTCAAGAGAAGACAGGCTATGCGCACACTGCCCACAAAATGAGGTGGAAACCCATATTTATGTTTATTTATTTTCCCATTTGTACTTTAACTATTTGCACATTGTTACAACACTGTATATATACATAATATGACATTTGAAATGTCTTTATTCTTTTGGAACTTCTGAGTGTAATGTTTACTGTTAATATTTATTGTTTATTTCACTTTTGTTTACTATCTACTTCACTTGCTTTGGCAATGTTAACATACATTTCCCATGCTAATAAAGCCCTTAAATTGAATAGAGAGAGAGAGAGAGAGAGAGAGAGAGAGAGAGAGAGAGAGAGAGAGAGAGAGAGAGAGAGAGAGAGAGAGAGAGAGAGAGAGAGAGAGAGAGAGAGAGAGAGAGAGAGAGAGAGAGAGAGAGATAGAGAGAGAGAGCTAGAGGGACAGCTGACTTGCTCATCTGTCACTACTGATGATCCTCTGCTTTCTTTCAACTTTCAACTACTTGGCAGGAAAACACAATGTTCTCTAGTTCTTAATGTTGGTGGATCTGGATCTAGTTCTTAATGTTGGTGGATCTGGATACACTTTTATCTAAGCACTAGAATCAGCAGCTCTCCAAACGTATTGTGTTGTATTGTTGTTGTGTCTTTACACATTCCTCAGCTTTGATTCAGTGGTTTTTGATTGTACGCTATGTCCTAGCTACGCTGTGTGTACTCAAGCAGCAACCCCTACAGTATTATTTTACTCATGCAGACAAGGAGCTAAACAATGTCTAGTACTCAAAGTACCAACCTGGCAAGCGGAGGCTGGAGTCTGGAGGCTCACTGTTGCTGTAGGGCATAATGGTTTCTGTAGTCTATCTCTTCCACTTTGCACTGCTCATTTTGCTGTGCATTTGTGTGTGTGTGTGTGTGTGTGTGTGTGTGTGTGTGTGTGTGTGTGTGTGTGTTGATGTGTCCCTCTGTGGACCATTTAATGAAGCAGAACCAGACAACAAACAGACTAGAAGTACCATTGGAGTGAGGGAGGGATGGAGGGAGGGAGAAATGAGGGTTGGCTGTAAGCCAGATCAAGGGAAGCCATGGTGTAATATTTGAATTCTGGACTGTTTGTATGTTTTGTTGCATGTGGTGTAGTTGCCATGTCATTACAGACATCAAATGATGCACCTGAGGAACCATCTCTTTCTCTTTTTCATCTCTCTCTCTCTCTCTCTCTCTCTCTCTCTCTCTCTCTCTCTCTCTCTCTCTCTCTCTCTCTCTCTCTCTCTCTCTTCTCCTTCAGATTCAGATAAGCTTTAATAGCAAGAATGTCAAGGCCACAGTTGCTAAACCAAAGTGATGTTCTCTGTCTCTCTCCATTTGTCTCTTTCACTCCGTTTCTCTCTCTCTTTCTTTCTCTCTCTCTCTCTCTCTCTCTCTCTATCTCTCTCTCTCTCTCTCTCTCTCTCTCTCTCTCTGTCTCTGTAAGTGTATTGTATAAAGACTGAAGGAAAGATGGTGGTAAAGAACCTTAATACTGAGAGAGAGAAAGCAAGAGAGAGAGAGAGAGATGGAGAAGAAAGAGGGAGAGACAAGTGGAGAGAGAGAGAGAACCTCACTTTGCTTTAGCAACTGTGTGCTTGCCATTCATGCTATTAAAGCTTATCTGAATCTGAACCTGACCAAGAGAAAGATGGAGAGAGGGAGAGAGGACAGTTAAGGTACACACAGTCTTTATACTAAGGCAGAGAGAGAAGCCAGGCAGTGAGGAGGTGAAAAGAGCGTTGCCATGTCAGTATAATGGTGATTATGACAAAGAAGAGGCGGCAGACACTAGAGACCCTGCTCCTTTTATTCATACGCCCCCGGCAATGTCTTTACATTCTTCTGTGCTTTTCTCCCTTCCCTGTCTTCTCTCCTCTGTTTGGTCTTGAAAGAAAAACAGCTCGTCACTAGGACACAAAGAGGGGCTTAATTGCTGCCTAAGCTACAGTGAAATGGCACAATACATTAATGCATTAGTCATTTGGTGAAAATATGGAGAATTTATGTGAGTAATCTTCCCTTTTAACTGAAAAATAAGTAAGTAAAAGACGGCGCGAATCAAATAGTTTTGCAAACTCCACGGAATTGGAGCATCCTCTAATTGTGACCTTTTGGAGTGTTTTATAACACCTGAACAAACAACCACACCATAAACTGAGACTACATACAACATCTTCATGGTGTTTAGGGTCTCTGTCTCTTTTTAGTTTAAATGGGTGGTGGGACTGTTGCTCAATAATATTATACGTAATATAATGTGCCGAAGTGAATTCTCCAGTCGCTATTTTACAAGCTTTTATAGTATTAAGTGCTAATGTTGATCTGGATAAGAGTGTCTGCTAAATGACTGTAATGTGATGTAATGCAAGTTTAACGTTCATCTCAATGCCATGCAGGGATTTGCATCTGTTCTGTCCTTTATATCTCTCCCTATTTTATTGGATACAAGCACATTTTAGTCAATAAGTATCTATCAAAGCACAAAACACCCTCTGTATACAGTACCTGCAACACAACATAACATAACATTTTTTTTTTTTTACCCTGCTGTAAAAAAAAAAACACAGACACCATCTTCATAATAACAGACAAAACCACTGACACACAAGACCAATATGTTCTTCATATTTTGTAGGAGAGCTGGATGAAGACGTTAAAGTTGTTCTGGCTAAAACAGTGTATTTAAGGGCTGGGAACTATTCAACAGTGTCTGCATATCATTGTACCTGTGCTTTTCCAGCTACTGTGGTCTTAACATACAGTGCCTTCAGAAAGTATTTAGACCCCTTGACTTTTTCCACATTTTGCCTTATAATAAAATTGATTAAATTGTTTTTTTCCTTCATCAATCTACACACAATACCCCATAATGACAAAGCAAAAACACATTTTTAGAAATGTTTGGTAATTTATTACCAAAAAAATATCACATTTACATAAGTATTCTGACCCTTTACCCAGTACTTTGTTGAAGCACCTTTGGCAGCGATTACAGCATTGAGTCTTCTTGGGTTACAAGCTTGGCACACCTGTATTTGGGGAGTTTCTCCCATTCTTCTCAGCAGATCCTCTCAAGCTCTGTCAGGTTGGATGGGGAGCATTGTTGCACAGCTATTTTCAGGTCTCTCCAGAGATGTTCGATCAGGTTCAAGTCCGGGCTCTGGCTGGGCCACTCAAGGACATTCAGAGACTTTTCCCGAAGCCACTCCTGCGTTGTCTTGGCTGTGTGCTTAGGGTCGTTGTCCTGTTGGAAGGTGAACCTTCTCCCCAGTCTGAGGTCCTGAGCGCTCTGGAGCAGGTTTTCATCAAGGATCTCTCTGTACTTTGCTCCGTTCATCTTTGCCTCGATCCTGACTAGTCTCCCAGTCCCTGCCGCTGAAAAACATACCCCACAGCATGATGCTGCCACCACCATCTTTCACCGTAGGAATGGTGCCAGGTTTCCTCCAGACGTGACACTTGGCATTCAGGCCAAATAGTTCAATCTTGGATTCATCAGACCAGAGAATCTTGCTTCTCATGGTCTGAGAGTCTTTAGGTGCCTTTTGGCAAACTCCAAGTGGGTTGTCATGTGCCTTTTACCGAGGAGTGGCTTCCGTCTAGCCACTCTACCATAAAGGCCTGATTGGTGGAGTGCTGCAGAGATGGTTGTCCTTCTGGAAGGTTCTCCCATCTCCACAGAGGAACTCTAGAGCTCTGTCAGAGTGACCATTGGGTTCTTGGTCACCTCCCTGACCAAGGCCCTTCTCCCCCGATTGCTCAGTTTGGCCGGGCAGCCAGCTCTAGGAAAAGTCTTGGTGGTTCCAAACTTCTTCCATTTAAGAATGATGGAGGCCACTGTGTTCTTGGGGCCCTTCAATGCTGCAGACATTTTTTGGTACCCTTCCCCAGATCTGTGCCTCGACACAATCCTGTTTCGGAGCTCTACAGACAATTCCTTTGACCTCATGGCTTGGTTTTTGCTCTGACATGCACTGTCAACTGTGGGACCTTATATAGAGAGGTGTGTGCCTTTCCAAATCTGTCCATTCAATTTAATTTACGACAGGTAGACTCCAATAGAAACAGGATGCACCTGAGCTCAATTTCGAGTCTCATAGCAAAGGGTCTGAATACTTATGTAAATAAGGCATTTCTGTTTTCTAATTTTTGTTTGTAGATTGCTGAGGATTTGTATTTATTCAATCAATTTTAGAATAAGGCTGTAACGTAACAAAATGTGGAAAAAGTCAAGGGGTCTGAATACTTTCCGAAGGCACTGTATATATTCGTAGCTGTCTATTTACCACCACAAACCAATGCAGGCACTAAGACCGCACTCAACGAGCTGTATAAGGTCATAAGCAAACAAGAGAATGCTCACCCAGAAGTGGCGCTCCTAGGGGCTGAGGACTTTAATGCAGGAAAACGTAAATCCGTTTTAGCTCATTTCTATCAGCATGTCACATTTGCAACCAGAGGAAAAAAACTCTAGACCACCTTTACTCCACACACAGAGACACGTACAAAGCTCTCCCTTGCCCTCCATTTGGCAAATCTGACCTTAATTATATCCTCCTGATTCCTGCTTACAAGCAAAAACTCAAGCAGGAAGTACCAGTGACTCGCTCAATACGGAAGTGGTCTGATAATGTGGATGCTAAGCTACAGGAATGTTTTGCTAGCACACACTGGAATATGTTCCGGGATTCATCCGATGGCATTGAGGAGTATACCACATCTGTCACCAGCTTCATCAATAAGTGCATCGATGACATCGTCCTCACAGTGACCGTACGTACATATCCCAACCAGAAGCCACGGATTACAGGCAACCGGGACACTAATCCGTACGCTTATAAGAAATCCTACAAACCATCAAACAGGCAAAGCGTTAATTCAGGACTAAGATGGAATCCTACTACACTGGCTCCGATGCTTGTGGGATGTGGCAGGGCTTACAAACTATTATGGATTACAAAGGGAAACCCAGCCACGAGCTGCCCAGTTACGCTAACCTACCAGATGAGCTAAATGCCTTCTATGCTCGCTTCGAGTCAAGCAACACTGAACCATGCATGAGAGCACCAGCTGTTCCTGACAACTCTGTGATCAAGCTCTCCGGTGCCGATGTGAGTAAGACCTTTAAACAGGTCAACATTCACAGACAGATTACCAGTACGCGTACTCAGAGCATGCGCTGACCAACTGGCAAGTGTGTTCACTGACATTTCAACCTCTCCCTGACGGAGTCTGTAATACCTACATGTTTCAAGCAGACCACCATAGTCCCTGTGCCCAAGAAAGCGAAGGTAACCTGCCTAAATGACTACCGCCCCATAGCACTCACGTCGGTAGCCATGAAGTGCTTTGAAAGGCTGGTCATGGCTCACATCAACACCATCATCCCAGAAACCCTAGACCCACTACAATTCACATACCACCCCAACAGATCCACAGATGACGCAATCTCAATCGCACTCCACACTGTCCTTTCCCACCTGGACTAAAGGAACACCTATGTGAGAATGCTGTTCGTTGACTACAGCGCAGCATTCAACACCAAAGCTCATCACTAAGCTAAGGACCCTGGGACTAAACACCTCCCTCTGCAACTGGATCCTGGACTTCCTGACGGGCCGGCAGCAGATGGTAAGGGTAGGCAACAACACATCTGCCAATCTGATCCTCAATACGGGGGCCCCTCAGGGGCGCATGCTTAGTCCCCTCCTGTTCTCCCTGTTCACACATGACTGGGTGGCCACGCATGACTCCAACACCATCATTAACGTTGCTAGACCTGATCACCGACAACGATGAGACAGCCTACAGGGAGGAGGTGAGAGACCTGGCAGTGTGTCAGGACAACAACCTCTCCCTCAATGTGAGCAAGACAATATCGTGGACTACAGGGGGGGTCCCCATTTACATCGACGGGGCTGTATTGGAGCGGGTCGAGAGCTTAAAGTTCCTTGGCGTCCACATCACTAATAAACTATCATGGTCCAAACACACCAAGACAGTCGTGAGGAGGGCACGACAACACCTATTCCCCCTCAGGCATGGGTCCTCAGATTCTCAAAAATGTATACAGCTGCACGATCGAGAACATCCTGACTGGTTGAATCACCGCTTGGTATGGCAACTGCTCTGCATCCGACTGCAAGGAGCTACAGAGGGAAGTGTGTACGGACCAGTACATCACTGGGCCAGGCTTCCTGCCATCCAGGACTTCTATACCAGGCTGTGTCAGAGGAAGGCCCTAAAAATTGTCAAAGACTCCAGCCACCCTAGTCATAGACTGTTCTCTCTGCTACCGCATGGCAAGCGGTCCAAAAAGCAGTCCAAAAGGCTCTTTAACAGCTTCTACCCTCAAGCCATAAGACTGCTAAACAGTTCATCAGATGGCTAACCGGAAGGGAGAGAGGGAGGGAGGGAGGGAGGGAGGGAGGGAGAGAGGGAGGGAGGGAGGGAGGGAGGGAGGGAGGGAGGGAGAGAGAGAGGGAGGGGAGACTGTGAGGTGTTTGTGTTTGTGTGTGTTTGCCCATGTGTGTACCCGTGTGTGTGTGTCCGTGTGTCTGCCTATGTGCCTCCACCTGTGTGCGTGCATGTGTGTGTGTCTCTGCTGTGTGTGTGATGGAGCATTACTTCCCAGCCATTGAGTTCATTATTGGCCCACTCAGATATTCATCCCTCAGCCACCAGCAGGCCCCTGCCAGACCCTAATTCACTTAATTCCTTGATTAACGATTCCACCAGTGTCTGTGTGTACCTGTACCTAACTTTCTAATGTCGATTCAAAATGAAGAACTAGGCTAGTTCCTCAACGAGGAGAAAAATAGCTCTGTCAAATAGCTGAGGAAATATATACTTATACACAGTCGAGTGCTCTTTTATCAATTGTGCCACTAAGATGCAGGCACACATGTACGTACGCACGCACAATATGGGTTATGTGGTGAGACCTGGCAATGTGGTGCTGGGACAATGACCTCTCCCTCAACGTCAGTAAGGCCAAGGAGCTGATCGTGGACTACAGGAAATGGTGGGGGGGGAGCAAGCCCCCATCCACATCCGGGGCTGCAGCGGAGCGGGTCGAGAGCTTCAAGTTCCTCGGTGTCCAATTCACTAAGGTCCACTCACTCGAGCGCACTCCTCAGGAGGTTGAAAAGTTTTGGCATGGGCAAGCAATCCTCGAAAAGTTCTACAACTGCACCATTGAGAGCATCTTGACTGGCTGCATCACTGCTTGGTATGGCAACCCTGTATATAGAGCTCTTAATTTATTGTGTTCTTCTTATTTCTTTTTTTTTTATTTCTCATGTGGGTTTTTTTTCTACCTTATCCTTTTATTGCAGTGGGCTAAATCAGGGTCACACCGAGTGTTTCTTGGTAGTCTTAAACAAATCTACAAAACAACTCTCCTCTCCTCCTCTTCTCTCCTCCTCTCCTCTCCTCTCCTCTCCTCTCCTCTCCTCTCTCCTCTCCTCTCCTCTCCTCTCCTCTCCTCTCCTCTCCTCTCCTCTCCTCCCCTCCAGAAGCATTCAGTGACATGTGGCTCAGGTCATTTCAGGAACCACCCATCAGTCATGCTGTGCATTATTTCACTCAAACTGATGTCAGCTTAGCTGTTGGACATTTAGTTTAGCTTTGTCACATGAATAATGGGTAGGACTGTCATCAGAGATTAGGGGCAGGCTAACTCTTACTCCACTAGCCACACATCTGACAACACTGAATCAAGAAAGCCAGTCTCATACAGACTCAACTGAACCCATAGATGTATTCTTTGTGTTTATTAGGAACTCAAGAAGTCAATCCTCCAAGGTTACTATTGAGACGATGAATAGCCTACTCTGATTAAAAATAAAACTGAGAGAAGAAAGATTAATCTCTTACACTTATTGTTTTCCTTGAAATTAGATTCAGTGAAGAGCAATAAGTGAGGGCCCCAAATTCAACCTATATTACTTCACTGTCAGGGTCGGGTTAAAGTGGGCGCCTGGGGCGAGATGCAGGGAAACGGAAAAACACACACACCAAAATCACTTCTACTGATGAATACTATCTGTAGCCTGTATTTTAGTCATCAGGCAGCCTTTGGCTCTATGAGCCCCAGATGTACAGAGTCATGGTACTCCTGAGTGGCGCAGTGGTCTAAGGTACTGCATCGCAGTGCTAACTGTGCCACTAGAGATCCTGGTTCGAATCCAGGCTCTGTCGCAGCCGGCCGCGACCGGGAGACTCATGGGCGGCGCACAATTGGCCTAGCGTTGTCCAGGGTAGGGGAGGGAATGGCCGGCAGGGATGTAGCTCAGTTGATAGAGCATGGCGTTTGCAACGCCAGGGTTGTGGGTTTGATTCCCACAGGGGGCCAGTATAAAAAATTATAATATATGTATTCACTAACTGTAAGTCGCTCTGGATAAGAGCGTCTGCTAAATGACTAAAATGTAAATGGTACTGTATACTCTGTGACTTCCCTTTTCCTCCCTGTGTCCAAGAGAGAGAGAGAGTTGGCTCCTCTTCCTCTTCTCCTAACTCCATCTCCTATACCCTGCCCAGTTCATCTCTCCTCTCTGCCACTGCCAGTCTCTTCATTATTCTGCCCCAGCAGATGGGATAGAGCGAGAGAAGACTTTTGAGCTTCATTCATTGTGACTTGTTTTTCATTAACACCTAATTCTGTGTCAGAAACCATAACCAGCAGCAGCCAAAGGGGATATAGCAATTATTGGATGATGTTTAGCCTACTGTTGTCCATCCCTATGATGGATGTTATTGGGTGTGTGTGTTTCAAAGGTTGTTCCCAGCTGATACCATTTTAATTTACTAATTGATTAGTGTCATAGCATAACTTTATGAAAAGGAAGTTGCTTGATGGCTATGCTAATCGTTTGTGAGAATTGACTTTACATTATGTTGTACCTTGTAAACCTGATGCTATTTCATGTGTTATCCTTGTATCACCCTGAGTACTGTCAGTGCTGGTTCAAGAGGGAGTAGGGAGGGATCAGAGAGGGACAGAACACCTGTAACTCTGTCTTGGCAGCAGTCCCATCTTAGGCCGAGGGCCAGAGTTAAGTGAGGGCTGAAGTATCTACCACCTAGCCATGTAGCTGGCTGCAACAGGAATGAACGGCAGTCTCCCCCTGTGGCCTATATACCTCTACTCTCTTCTCTCCCCTCTCTCCTCTGTCCTCACTCTCTCTCCTCTTCTCTCTCCTCTGTCCACTGCCATAGGTTAATAGCCAGTTAAAAGAGAGAGGGTCAGTGTTCACTGGACTCCTCTGCCTCCCCTCTGGACAGAGTCTCTTTATTCCATCACCTGTATCTGTTTTCACTTACAGCAGATTCAGCGCTGGTTAACCTCAGTGTGCACAGTGTGTGGGATGGGATACTGTGTGTGTGTGTGTGTGTGTGTGTGTGTGTGTGTGTGTGTGTCTGTGTGTCTGTGTGTGTGTGTGTGTGTTTGTGTGTGTAAGTGTGCATGTGATGTGGCTCAGGCCCAGTTACCTATCCTACTGCTACCTGCCTTCCTCTTTACTGCCACTGACTATAGCCACTACCCTAGTCTGCGGCCCAAATGGCTCCCTATTCCCTATATAGTGCACTACGTTTTACAAGGGCCTATAGGGCTCTGGTTAAAAGTAGTGCAATATGTAGGGTAAATGGTGCTCTTGGGACGCAGCCCATGTCCACTGGCCAACATGCTTCTCCCTCAGGCTGACAATACTGACTACTCTACCTTATAGTTTCTCAGTAAAATAAGCAATGAAATGTACAGCTTAAGATGTTAAATTGGTAGCTGCAGAGAATAGTCACCAGCCAACAATCCTACACAGCAATCCTAATGTAAAAATGTTGCTTCCATCCCTCTCCATGCCCCAACCGTTGCTCAAACGAGGCTCGAACCAGGGACCCTCTCAACACATCAACAACAGTCACCCACAAAGCATCGTTACCTATCACTTCACAAAAGCTGGGAAACAACTACTTCAAGGTCTCGGAGCAAGTGAAATCACCGATTGAAATGCTACTAGCGTGCACCACTAACTAGCTAGCCATTTCACACCGGTTACACCTACACAAAACCGAACTCTATTAAATTAGGCACCATTGACCCTTTTAGAATCAAGTGTTTTCTTATCGCCCGCAGGTGAAAAAGATGTGAAGAGACAATCAGGAGTGACAACATCTTGTCAATCACCAATACCCAATAGTCTTAACTCTCAGAGCTGCTTATTGATCTCTCTCTCTCTCTCTCTCTTTCTATTTCTTTCTCCCTCTCACTCTCTCTCTCTCTCTAATAAATATGTGGAGCATGAGTTAGGGAGATCCACAGAGAGCAGTCAGGATTAATTTAACCAGTCTGGGGGCTGGTAGCTCAGGTCAGCTCAGGAGTAATCAGTTGAAGTGTTGAGGCAGACCAACCTCAGCTTGGAAAGCATTTAGCAGCTCACCAGAGGCCCTGGGTAGTACACACTAGTGCCACACGCCTGGCCTGTCCCCTGGGGGAAGAGGACCACACATGAAGTGTGTCTCCCTGTTCTCTTTATAGTGCACTACTTTACATACTGTAGATCACAGGAGGTTGGTGGCACCTTAATTGAGGAGGACGGGCTCATAGTAATGGCTGGAACGGAATAAATGGAATGGTAATCGATATCGTTCCATTCACTCCATTCCAGCCATTATTATGAGCCGTTCTCCCCTCAGCAGCCTCCGGTGCTGTAGATGTAGCCCATGTACTTGCTGTACTAACACATACAGTACCCTCCCCTCCCTAGTAGTGGGGAGGGTGCTAGTAACACTCTGCTTATTAACACTCTCCACAATGCCCTGGAGAGAAGATGGCCACACATGACATGATTTAGCATGTATTTGATGTACTAACATCTAGCCTCCACAACCCAGTAGTGGAGAAACACTTCTCTGAACACTGTCTATACACACACACACACACAAATGCACACACACGCACACACACTCCTCGTAACACCCTCCATCACAGTGCACTAAGCCAAGCAGTGATTGAGGATTATCAAATGGTATAGTAAGGTACACCATCTAAGATAATGACATGCTGATGTTCAATAATAATGTATGTCTCTGTGAATAAATGCAGCCGGAAAATAGAGAGAAAACAAATAAAATAAAATGACATCCCCTTTCTCCATAAAGGGAAAAATGAACACTGTTCGTGGACCGACTGTGGTAAACATTTAAACAACAACATGCAAACACACACACACACACACACACACACACACACACACATCACACTCTCACACCCAAGCACACACACAGACACACACACACACACACACACACACACACACACACACACACTCACACACACACACACACAGAGAATAAAGGAACAGAAACACAATTAATGAATAATTTATCTAGGACCACCCAGACGTACACTATACAGTATATACAAAAGTATGTGGACAGCCCTTCAAATTTGTGGATTCGGCTATTTCAGCCACACCCATTGCTGACAGGTGTATAAAATTGAGCACATAGCCATGGAATCTCCATAGACAAACATTGGCAGTAGAATGGCCTTACTGAAGAGCTCAGTGACTTTCAACGTGGCACCATCATAGGATGCCTCCTTTCTAGCAAGTCAGTTCATCAAATGTCTGCCCTGCTAGAGCTGCCCCGGTCAACTGTAAGTACTGTTATTGTGAAGTGGAAACGTCTAGGAGCAACAACGGTTAATCCGCGAAGTGGAAGCAACGTCAGCACAAGAACTGTTCGTCGGGAGCTTCATGAAATGGGTTTCCATGGCCGAGCAGCCACACACAAGCCTAAGATCACCATGCGCAATGCCAAGCGTCAGCTGGAGTGGTGTAAAGCTCACCGCCATTGGACTCTGGAGCAGTAGAAACACATTCTCTAGACTGATGAATCACGCTTCACCATCTGGCAGTCCGACGGACAAATCTGGGTTTGGCGGATGCCAGGAAAACACTACCTGCCCAAATGCATAGTGCAAAAGGTAAAGTTTTGTAGAGGAGGAAAAATGGTCTGGGGCTGTTTTTCATGGTTCAGGCTAAGTCCCTTAGTTCCAGTGATGGGAAATCTTAATGCTACAGCATACAATTATATTATAGACAATTCTGTGCTTCCAACTTTGTGGCAACAGTTTGGGGTAGGCCCTTTCCTGTTTTAGCATGACAATGCCGCCGTGCACAAAGCGAGGTCCATACAGAAATGGTTTGTCGAGATCCGTGTTGAAGAACTTGACTGGCCTGCACAGAGCCCTGACCTCAACCCCATCGAACACCTTTGGGATTAATTGGAATGCCGACTGCGAGCCAGGCCTAATTGCCCAACATCAGTGCCAGACCTCACTAATGCTCTTGTGGCTGAATGGAAGCAAGTCCCCGCAGCAATGTTCCAACATCTAGTGGAAAACCTTCCCAGAAGAGTGGAGCAGCAAAGGGGGGACCAACTCCATATTAATGCCCATGATTTTGGATGTTTGACGAGCAGGTGTCCACATACTTTTGGTCATGTAATGTACCTTTAACAACAATGCATCTCCACGCCATGTTTTAATAACACAGCGCTAGAACGCAACAATTAAAACAATCTTTGTCCCAAATGGCACCCTATTCCTTATATAATGCACTACTTTCGACTAGGGACCATAGGGTAGTGCACTATGTAGGGAGCCATAGGTGCCATTTTGTACCATTTGTTGGGGTTCATTGGACGGTGGTGTTAATGCTCAGGGCCATAATCATCACAGAGTAGAGTAGAGAGATTCATCATCCACCTTCAGGCTAACATTACATGAAGCTCTTATTCAATTAACTCCAGTCCCATTCGTTGTCCGGCTTCTCCTGGTTGTTTTTACCCATTGTCTTGGATCTAGTGGTCATCTAGCTAACACATTGGCTTTACACACACTGTGTGTGTGTGTGTGTGTGTGTGTGTGTGTGTGTGTGTGTGTGTGTGTGTGTGTGTGTGATTGTACCACACATGGGTAATGTCAGAGAGTGTGTGTCACACACATGCCTATAGGTAATGTCCTATAGACACAGTGAGCTTGGAAGATTCCACCTGAAGCCAGAGATGAACGATACATAGTAGATCTTCTTTAGTCCTGAAAGTCTTCGTCAGACTGTCAGAGAGAGTTTTAGTGCCCTAGGTAGCCATATGAGGCCTTTTTGACCTGGTATCTCTGGCTTTGTTCTAAGTGGCACCCTGTTCCCTATGGGCCCTGGTGAAAGTAGTGCACTAAATAGGGTCCATAAGGCACTGCAGGGGTAATATATCCCCCAGGAGTCTCTTCTCTCCTCTATACGGCCCATTTCCCCCTGTACACCAGTGCTTCATCACTCACACACCCTCCCTCCACCCCCATTGCCCATCCACACCACAGCCTCACCACTACCTCACAATTTATTGTTGTCCACATTATTATATTACATGAGTAATTTGCACTCTCTTCTAATAAGAGCGTAGATTCCAACATTGAATCAGGTTGTACCACCCAAACCCACCCTGATTGCATCGCCTGTGTGATATAGGCTAGCTATATCTTTTTAAACGTCAATGCTTCACTATTTACATTCTTCTGTTCAGCATTAAAACAAATTAGAATCGATTGAAGCCGTGATGTACGGGGGTAAGCCTCCTAGGGCCTCTTATGCTGGCACAAATGAAAAGTAATAGAGGAGTGTGGAGGGATACAAGGACGAGTGTGATAAAATAGATCTGACGAAGCAGCGTGCTGTCACCGAGACAACAGTCACCCGCTGCTATCGTCACCTCGCCCCTCTCTCTCTCTCTCAGACACTCTCCATGGAAGAGATGAGAGGGACAAGGATGCAACAGGCTTTATTACGAAGAGGCGTGTGTGTGTGTGCATGTGTCTATCTGTGTGTCAGCAGGAGCAGCCCTGGGTCTAAGAGGGATCTCTCTCTCTCTCTCTCTCTCTCTCTCTCTCTCTCTCTCTCTCTCTCTCTCTCTCTCTCTCTCTCTCTCTCTCTCTCTCTCTCTCTCTCTCTCTCTCTCTCTCTCTCTCAATAAACACAAGTGTTGTTCAGGTGTCACTGCCTCTCCAGTCACTTCTGATGGTTTAATGGAATACATTAGCATAGTGTGTTACTCTAGCAGGGAACATGGCATGTTACGTGTCACAGGGATGTGATATGCAATATGTGGAGGATGGCAAGTAATGTTAAACTACTCCAACCTGACAGGTTTAGGGGTAGATGTGTCTAGAGCTGGTAGCCTACGAGATGTTGAGGGAGTATATTGTTCTTGGGCTGTTACCTTTGTTGTAAAGCAGACGTCTTTATTATAATCATAATAATATGCCCCTTAGCAGATTTTATTCATCCAACGCAACTTACAATACAGTGAGTGCCTAGTATGCATGCAGTGCATCGTTACTAATCATGCAGTCTTCAGTTTCTGGATCACTCAATTCTCAATGTTGATGAAACCAATGTAAGTGTGCTAGCTTCGCAGTATAAGCTTCCTCCCTCTCTGAATGCAACTGTGGGTAAACTGTCTTTACAACGGCTTGAACCCCAGGGCCCTCTGCCTCCCCAACACACGTGACCACCCTGCTTCACAATGTACTATCCAGTTGTGCCACCGAAAAGGAACATTTTCAATGGCACCATTGGCGACATTTCAAGCTTACTGTGGAGTGAGCTTCCAGCACGTTCTTATCTCTGTTACATAGACACTACAAAATGGCTTCCTGCTACCATTTCTCAGTTACTGACTCCCCGCCTTGAGAGAGAGAGCCCATTGTGTTTTTAACCCTTGCAGTGCTGTTGATCTCCTCTCAGAGTTGTGTTGTGTTGTGGATCTTACCACGCACTGCTTTCTTTTACTGCGTCCCAAATGGCACCCTATTCCCTATATGTAGTGTTATATAGTATATAGTATACACTGAGTGGACAAAACATTAAGAACATGCTCTTTCCGTGACATAGACTGACCAGGTGGTCCACCATCCAAAGGACATCCAGCCAACAAGACACAACTGTGGGAAGCATTGGAGTCAACATGGGCCAGCATCCCTGTGGAATGCTTTCGACACCTAGTATAGTCCATGCCCTGATGAATTGAGGCTGTTCTGAGGGAAAATCAATATTAGGAAGGTTGTTCTTAATGTTTTGTAAACTCAGTATATTGTATAATCCCTCTGGGCCCAGGTAAAAAGTAGTGCACTGAATAGGGTGCCATTTGGGATACAAATTTCTTCTCAGCATTGTGCTGTGTTGTGGATCTTACCATGCACTGCTTTCTTTCTTCTCCCGTTGGGTAAGAGCCAGCCTGACAAGCTGTCTGCGACAAAATTAATTTTCACGGCAAAGAGAAGCAGGAAGCTGGAAATTTACTGGGATGAGCCATTAATTAGAGCCACACACATTCTACATACACACATATGCACACACGCTTGCGTGCACACAAACATGCTGGCACGCATGAACAAACACAAAGACACACACACATACACAAACAGTGTGCCCTCCACCTGTGGCACTCCAGTATGGACTCCCTCCGTTTAGCCTGCTGAGAAGCCAAGGCAATTGGGAAAGGCACACACACACGATGACAAGCAGGCAGGGAAAAACCTTTTTAATGGGGAAAAATGGAGGCGGGGGAGGAGTGGGACTATAATTGATGGCAACTGTTTGGGTAGAAGATTACCCAGCTAGCACATTTGGTTCTTTGGAAGTTGTGGGAACTTACATTTTTGGTTTCCTATTGGTTCTGGGAATGAAGCCATACGTTTCCTGACCATTAAAACTGAACATTTTCTGAACGTTCTGAGTACAGGGATTATTGTTTGAAGTGCTGTCATCATGAAAATGTATAAAATGTACTTGTCTCCGCAGCATATATACTGTATTTCATGCAAAGAGGGTAGAATGGCTTATTTGGTCGATATTACTTACCAAGCCAAGAGTCAGACTCGGCACCATTATAAAGTGACTAAGAGGGCAGTTGAAATCGGTGAGGGGGCACAATTTTGTGGGGTTCTTGCATTGGAATTATATGGAATTCTGCTTATATCACACTATACCACAATAAACATAAAGTTAAAATGCAGAGACTCCGAGAGCATTCAGTGCTTTTGAAGTTACAGGTTGGTGCAAAATCTGTAGCCCATCTCCGCTGCGCTGTATCAGCACCATGGACAGCACCCTCTTTGGCAATGAATATAGACTACAAGATACAGTGGGGAAAAAAAGTATTTAGTCAGCCACCAATTGTGTAAGTTCTCCCACTTAAAAAGATGAGAGAGGCCTGTAATTTTCATCATAGGTGCACGTCAACTATGACAGACAAATTGAGGAAAAAAAATCCAGAAAATCACATTGTAGGATTTTTAATGAATTTATTAGCAAATTATGGTGGAAAATAAGTATTTGGTCACCTACAAACAAGCAAGATTTCTAGCTCTCACAGACCTGTAACTTCTTCTTTAAGAGGCTCCTCTGTCCTCCACTGGTTACCTGTATTAATGGCACCTGTTTGAACTTGTTATCAGTATAAAAGACACCTGTCCACAACCTCAAACAGTCACACTCCAAACTCCACTATGGCCAAGACCAAAGAGCTGTCAAAGGACACCAGAAACAAAATTGTAGACCTGCACCAGGCTGGGAAGACTGAATCTGCAATAGGTAAGCATCTTGGTTTGAAGAAATCAACTGTGGGAGCAATTAGTAGGAAATGGAAGACATACAAGACCACTGATAATCTCCCTCGATCTGGGGCTCCACGCAAGATCTCACCCCGTGGGGTCAAAATGATCACAAGAACGGTGAGCAAAAATCCCAGAATCACACGGGGGACCTAGTGAATGACCTGCAGAGAGCTGGGACCAAAGTAACAAAGCCTACCATCAGTAACACACTACGCCGCCAGGGACTCAAATCCTGCAGTGCTAGACGTGTCCCCCTGCTTAAGACAGTAAATGTCCAGGCCCGTCTGAAGTTTGCTAGAGTGCATTTGGATGATCCAGAAGAGGATTGGGAGAATGTCATATGGTCAGATGAAACCAAAATAGAACTTTTTGGTAAAAACTCAACTCGTCGTGTTTGGAGGACAAAGAATGCTGAGTTGCATCCAAAGAACACCATACCTACTATGAAGCATGGGGGTGGAAACATCATGCTTTGGGGCTGTTTTTCTGCAAAGGGACCAGGACGACTGATCCGTGTAAAGGAAAGAATGAATGGGGCCATGTATCGTGAGATTTTGAGTGAAAACCTCCTTCCATCAGTAAGGGCATTGAAGATGAAACGTGGCTGGGTTTTTCAGCATGACAATGATCCCAAACACACCGCCCGGGCAACAAAGGAGTGGCTTCGTGAGAAGCATTTCAAGGTCCTGGAGTGGCCTAGCCAGTCTCCAGATCTCAACCCCATAGAAAATCTTTGGAGGGAGTTGAAAGTCTGTGTTGCCCAGCGACAGCCCCAAAACATCACTGCTCTAGAGGAGATCTGCATGGAGGAATGGGCCAAAATACCAGCAACAGTGTGTGAAAACCTTGTGAAGACTTAAAGAAAACGTTTGACCTGTGTCATTGCCAACAAAGGGTATATAACAAAGTATTGAGAAACTTTTGTTATTGACCAAATACTTATTTTCCACCATCATTTGCAAATAAATTCATAAAAAATCCTTCAATGTGATTTTCTGGATTTTTTTTTCTCATTTTGTCTGTCAGAGTTGACGTGTGCCTATGAGGAAAATTACAGGCCTCTCTCATCTTTTTAAGTGGGAGAACTTGCACAATTGGTGGCTGACTAAATACTTTTTTTCCCCACTGTAGGTAGGGTAATTCAGCTATTACAAACAGCCTATGTGAATGCACACACAGCTATCTTACCAAAATAATGCAAACTAAATGCTGAAAGTAGTAGTCTAGTTATTCATGCAAAACCAAAATACTGAATTGCAGTTTGGCTTAGAGTTTTTTATTTTTTTATTTTTTTACCTTTATTTAACAAGGCAAGTCAGTTAAGAAGAAATTCTTATTTACAATGACAGCCTACACCGGCCAAACCCGAACGACACTTTGCCAATTGTGCGCCGCCCTATGGGACTCTCAATCACGGCCGGTTGTGATACAGCCTGTAATCGAACCAGGGGGTCTGTAGTGATGCCTCAAGCACTGAGATGCAGTGCCCAGAGTACCGACACAACTGTGAATGCGAACAAACAAATGTGAACAGAACAAAACAGCGGTATGCCTACTATATGCCTATAAACAAAATATCCGATCAATAAAGGCATGATTATACCTTTTTTTTTTTTTTTAAGAGCTTGATGCCAGCTCTTAGCAAACTGTTGTGTTTGTATTTTTCTGTAAACAAATTAACAACAGACTTTCAGCATGCTTATAGAGAAGGGCACTCAACATGTGACACAAATGACTGATGATTGGTTGAAAGAATTTGATAATAATACGATTTTGGGAGCTGTACTGTTAGATTTCAGTGCCTTTAATACAGTATTATTGACCATATAACCTGTTGTTTTATGAAAACATATGTGTTGTGGCTTTTCAACCTCTGTCATATTGTGGATTCAGAGCTATTTATCTAATAGAACTAAGAGGGTTTTCTTTAATGGAAGCTTCTCTGATGTCAAACATGTAAAGTGCCGTGTACCGCAGGGCAGCTCTCTAGGCCCTCTAATATTTTATATTTTTACCAATGACCTGCCACTGGCATTAAACAAAGCATGTGTTTCCATGTATTCTGATGATACAACCATATACGCATCAGCAAACACATCATTCCCTAAGTTCTAGACCTCAGCTGAATCTGATATTGAATGGTGTAGCTGTTTAATAAGTTGAGGAGACTAAATTACTTGGTTTTATCTTAGATTGTAAACTGTAATGTTCAAAACATATAGATTCAATGGTTGTAAAGATGGGGAGAGGGGTGTCCATAGTAAAGAGATGCTCTTTTGACACCACACTCCACAAAGCATGTCATGCAGGCTCTAGTTTTATCTTATCTTGATAATTGTTCAGTCATATGACCAACTGCTGCAAAGAAAGACCTAGTTAAGCTTCAGCTGCCCCAGAACAGAGCCGCACGTCTTTCTCTTCATTGTAATTAGAGGGCTAATATTAATACTTTGCATGCCAGTGTCTCTTGGCTAAGAGTTGAGGAAAGACTGACTGCGTCACTTCTTGTTTTTATAAGAAACATTAATGTGTTGGAAATTCCAAATTGTTTGCATAGTCAACTAACACACAGCACTGACACACACACACTTACTCGACCAGACATGTCACCAGGGGTCTTTTTACAGTCCCCAGGTCCAGAACAAATTCAAGGAAACGTACAGTATTATACAGAGCCATAAGTGCATGGAACTCCCTTCCATCTTATATAGCGCAAGTGAACAGAAAACCTGGTTTAAAAAAACAAAAAACACCTCACGGCAAAACTTCTCTCCCCCATGTGACCTACTTGTTGTGTGTATGTACTGACATGTATTTGTAACTGATAGATGCACACACACACACTACTTTTAATGTTTTTAAATGTATGTAAATTATAAAGTATTTTGTCTGTAATGTATTTTTCGTTATGTGTCGGACCACAGTAAGACTAGCTGTCGCCATTGGCGTCGGCTAATGGGGATCCTAATAAATCCAAATCCCATCCTTATAAATCCAAATCAAATATTACAGGCAGAGGCATATCACGTTATTCACTAAGCCTACCACAGATGAGCAGTGTTTTTTCCCGCTTTTTATGGAAACCCAAAGGAGTCATACCTAACCGCCCAGTTGCTTACCAAAGCCCCCCTACACACAAACACACACACTCTGCAGCATGCTCTTTCCATGGTGCTGATACAGAGCAACAGAGAAACCACTTTTTCCCTCTTGTGGAAGTGCGCTTGCAAGCAGAGCTGTTTTATCAAGACACAAATATCCTATGCTTTTTCATTTGGTGCATAGGTGCATACACACACAGCTTGTCTACATTATGACCACAAAGTCGCCACGGTGCGCTAGTATCTGGGGATCAGCCAGGACTGTTACTTTTGTAACTGAATGAAAACATTTTAACAATGTGATTTAACCGATTGAAGTTGGGAAAATAGATGGCAAAAATGCAGAATTATGTTAAATTCCTCTAACAGCTTGTGGAGGGAAATTATTTCACAGATTTAATCGTAATATTAGGCCTACTGATTATTTCTCACTAACTACTTGTGAGCTACTCATTGACAGCCTGCGAGCTACTGGACATGCAGTTTTCTGCTAAGGTGCAACCTTTGGTAGGCTGATGGAAGGCTACTCAGAGTCTGAGTCTGCGCTACAGCGAAGCCTAATCTGACATGCCCGTGCTCATCATGGTTCTTACAGGCAAAGTGAAATGATACAATGAATTTGTTTGTGGTGCATGCAGTTCAAATGATATGTAACAACACCATTGGACCAACACCATCGGACATAAAACAATGATACAAATGTAACGGGGTAGGGGGATAAAACCATAGAAATTAAGACATTGGGCCTCAGTTCCTCTGAATGGGAATCCATGCTGTAGGGGGAGAATCTCCTATGTACAAGTGTGTGTGTGTGTGAGAGAGAGAGAGAGAGAGAGAGAGAGAGAGAGAGAGAGAGAGAGAGAGAGAGAGAGAGAGAGAGAGAGAGAAAAAGAGCGGGTGGGAGAAAATAAAAAGCTAAAGAAAGGAGAAAAAATGAGGAAATAAATTAGTATAACACCACACCATGACATCAGTTTGCATCATCTGACAATAGCTTTTATAATATTTCCATCCTGTGACCAGAGTCTGTGAATGTTGTTCAGCTTTGGGACTTTGCCTGCTCTGTGAGCTTAGCAGTGTCCACCATGTCTGGCGCAGGATTCACAGGATCGCTTAAAACCGCACATGCATGCATGCACACAGGCAGGGAGGCATACACACACACACAAACATACATACACACACGCACACACTCTCTCTTAGATAGCTTTGTCTAAAAGCAGCTACATCTCAGACCTACAGTGAGGGAAAAAAGTATTTGATCCCCTGCTGATTTTGTATGTTTGCCCACTGACAAAGAAATGATCAGTCTATAATTTTAATGGTAGGTTAATTTGAACAGTGTGAGACAAAAAAATCCAGAAAAAAGCATGTACAATTTTTTATAAATTGATTTGCATTTTAATGAGGGAAATAAGTATTTGACCCCCTCTCAATCAGAAAGATTTCTGGCTCCCAGGTCTCTTTTATACAATGAGCTGTATAATGAGCTGACATTAGAAGCACACTGTCACGCCCTGGCCTATAGAACTCTAGCTAGTTTGGTCAGGGTGTGAATATTCTAGGTTTGTATTTCTATGTTTGGCCGGGTGTGGTTCCCAATCAGAGGCAGCTGTCGCTCATTGTCTCTGATTGGGGATCATACTTAGGCAGCCAGTTTTCCTGCCTGTGTTGTGGGATTTTGTTGTGTTCCTGTTTAGGCTTGTGTGTTAGCCCTTTGGACCGTCACGGTTAAGTTTGTTATTTTGGTTACTGTGTCGTGTGTTTATTAGTTAATAAACATGTACACCTTTCACACTGCACCTTAGTCCGACCCGTTTCTTAACGTACGTGACTTAAAATCCCACCACCAATGGACCAAGCAGCGTGCCCAGGAGGAGCAGAGAGTATGGACTTGGCGGGAGATAAGAGAGGATCTGGCAAGGCAGATGGAGGCCCTGAAAGGGATCAGGGTGGAGAGTCAGCCCCAAGAAAATGTTGGGGGGGGGGGCTAAAAGGGTGGTCAGGGAGCGACAGAGAGGAGCCCCGACCACTGCTCTCATGGGGGTTCAAGGAGGAGTCCTCACTGGAGGAGGACGGGGCGCGAGTGTAAAGGACGGAGACAGTCATAGACCTCCAGCGCCGGTTCCCAGTCTGGCCCGGCCTGTTCCTGCTCCTCGCACCAAGCCGGTGGTGCGCGTCGCCAGTCCGGCCCGGCCCGGCCTGTTCCTACTCCTCGCACCAAGCAAGTGGTGCGCGTCGCCAGTAAGGCCCGGCCTGTTCCTGCTCCTCACACCAAGCCAGTGGTGCGCGTCGCCAGTCCGGCACGGCCCGTGCCCGTTCAACCGGTGCCTGGTCCGGCACCGGTCAGCGGATTCACTCCGGAGCCAGAGCAGTCCGCTCCACCGGTGCCTGATCCAGCTCCGGTCAGCGGCTCCACGCTGGAGCCAGAGCAGTCCGCTCCACCGGTGCCTAGTCCAGCTCCGGTCAGCGGCTCCACTCCGGAGCCGGAGCCGCCACCGAGGCTGGAAGCCCACCTGGACCCTCCCCTATTCAGTCAGGTTTGTGTGGCCGGAGTCCGCACCTTTGGGGGGGGGTACCCCCCCTGGCCTATAGAACTCTAGCTGGTTTGGTCAGGGTGTGAATATTCTAGGTTTGTATTTCTATGTTTGGCCGGGTGTGGTTCCCAATCAGAGGCAGCTGTCGCTCGTTGTCTCTGATTGGGGATCATACTTAGGCAGCCAGTTTTCCTGCCTGTGTTGTGGGATTTTGTTGTGTTCCTGTTTAGGCTTGTGTGTTAGCCCTTTGGACCGTCACGGTTAAGTTTGTTATTTTGGTTACTGTGTCGTGTGTTTATTAGTTAATAAACATGTACGCCTTTCACGCTGCACCTTGGTCCGACCCGTTTCTTAACGTACGTGACACTCACTCTTAAAGGGAGTGCTCCTAATCTCAGCTTGTTACCTGTATAAAATACACCTGTCCACAGAAGCAATCAATCAATCAGATTCCAAACTCTCCACCATGGCCATGACCAAAGAGCTCTCCAAGGATGTCAGGGACAAGATTGTAGACCTACACAAGGCTGGAATGGGCTACAAGACCATCGCCAAGCAGCTTGGTGAGAAGGTGACAACAGTTGGTGCGATTATTCGCAAATTGAAGAAACACAAAAGAACTGTCAATCTCCCTCGGCCTGGGGCTCCATGCAAGATCTCACCTCGTGGAGTTGCAATGATCATGAGACCGGTGAGGAATCAGCCCAGAACTACACGGGAGGATCTTGTCAATGATCTCAAGGCAGCTGGGACCATAGTCACCAAGAAAACAATTGGTAACACACTATACCGTGAAGGACTGAAATCCTGCAGCGCCCGCAAGGTCCCCCTGCTCAAGAAAGCACATGTACCGGGCCGTCTGAAGTTTGCCAATGAACATCTGAATGATTCAGAGGAGAACTGGGTGAAAGTGTTGTGGTCAGATGAGACCAAAATCGAGCTCTTTGGCATCAACTCAACTCGCCGTATTTGGAGGAGGAGGAATGCTGCCTATGACCCCAAGAACACCATCCCCACCGTCAAACATGGAGGTGGAAACATTATGCTTTGGGGGTGTTTTTCTGCTAAGGGGACAGGACAACTTCACTGCATCAAAGGGACGATGGACGGGGCCATGTACCGTCAAATCTTGGGTGAGAACCTCCTTCCCTCAGCCAGGGCATTGAAAATGGGTCGTGGATGGGTATTCCAGCATGACAATGACCCAAAACACACAGTCAGGCAACAAAGGAGTGGCTAAAGAAGAAGCACATTAAGGTCCTGGAGTGGCCTAGCCAGTCTCCAGACCTTAATCCCATAGAAAATATGTGGAGGGAGCTGAAGATTGGAGTTGCCAAACGTCAGCCTCGAAACCTTAATGACTTGGAGAAGATCTGCAAAGAGGAGTGGGACAAAATCCCTACTGAGATGTGTGCAAACCTGGTGGCCTACTACAAGAAATGTCTGACCTCTGTGATTACCAACAAGGGTTTTGCCACCAAGTACTAAGTCATGTTTTGCAGAGGGGTCAAATGCTTATTTCCCTCATTAAAAAGCAAATAAATGTATAACATTTTTGACATGCGTTTTTCTGGATTTTTTTGTTGTTATTCTGTCTCTCACTGTTCAAATAAACCTACCATTAAAATTATAGACTGATACTTTCTTTGTTAGTGGGCAAACGTACAAAATCAGCAGGGGATCAAATACTTTTTTTCCCTCACTGTACCTCTTCCTGGCAGGACTTAAAATACTGGGTGTGATATCTTTGCGCTCCATGTGGTCCGTTCTGCACGACCATCTAAAGCTTCCCTTGTACTGTGTGATGGTCTAAAGCCTCCACTGGGGCTGGGATGATGGCAGCTTTTAAAAATCATACAGTCTGATATAATCCTTCCTTTGCCTTAGCCGTCCCTCTATAGTGGGCCTTCCACAGGTGGCACACACTAGCAAGGTCATGCAGGACATCTCACACACTGGGGCTGATTGGGATATGCAATAGACGATGTACTATAGGTAATAGTGTAAGCCTGTTATGTATGTGTCACCGTTGTGTACATTGCAGGGTAATGTTTTGTGCTGTAGATGTGTTGTTTGTGTGTACATTCTATTGAATTTGCTCTGTACATAGCCTTTCAATGACCCTTGATATTGTTTATTTTCTTTATGTCTTGTCCATGGCCTTTGGTCCCAGGCACACTGTCAGCATTGTGAGAGCTGGGTTAGTGTGTGTGCAGTGAGAATTGGGTTGGTGTGCGGTGTGTGTGTATGTATGTGTCAGTGAGAGCTGGGTTGGTGTGTGTGTGTGTATGTGCAGTCAGACTAACAATGACCACAGCCATCCTCCAGGGTAGTCAGACCGCTGGGTCACGGTCAGGGAGCAGTCAGGCAGAGCTGGACAGGAAGGGAGGGTATGTCCTCTTTCACCTGGCACCACATCTGTACTTACACACACATACTGTACATCCCACCTGCTATCCCACCTGCCTGCTAATGGTTCTGCTTCACCTTCTTACTCTTCAGACCTGGGTCAAATATATACTGTGCCTTCAGAAAGTAGTCATACCCCTTGACTTATTCCACATTTTCTTGTTACAGCCTGAATTCAAAATGGATGAAATAAAAAACATTTCTCAACCATCTATACACAATACCCCATAATGACGAAGTGAAAACATGTTTTTAGACATTTTAGCAAATGTATTGAAAATAAAATACAGACATATATAATTTACATAAGTATTCACACCCCTGAGTCAATACTTTGTAGAAACACCTTTGGCAGCACTTACAGCTGTGAGTCTTTCTGGGTAAGTCTCTAAGAGCATTCCACTCTCTGAATCTATGGGTTTCAACCAGGTTATACTGCAAATATTTGAGATGTGTCAGGCAGAGGTGGACAGGAAGGAAGGATTCGTCCTCTTTCACCTGGCGCCATCTATACTCACACACATTATCCCACCTGACTGGTAATGGCTCTGCATCACCTGTCACAGACCCTGGTCAAATACATTATGTAAAATACTTTCCAATGCTTGTATTTGATTTAGCTTTGAGTTTGCACTTTTGGGACTATTCACTTGGATCCATTTACAGTTTTTTCCAACTGCTTACACACGTTTTCAAAACGATGTCTCCTTTTTTCAAAACGCTACACACAATTCCCAAAACTGCACACACAAAATGCAAAATGCCTCACATCTTCTTCAAAATGTAACACTGCATTCAAAATGCCATAAACACATGTCAGAATGAAGCATTTGCATTAAATGGCATACACTTCTTTCATAATAGTAAATTTTTGGATATACCATGTAAACACTGTTGTTCTAAATCTAAAGCTCTTTGGTCTTTCATAGGCTTATATCTACATTTCAATACAATGTTCTACAGTGAAAGTAATCTACTGAGAGGGGTAACAAATACACTGTAAACACCAATGCAATGTAGAAACAGAAAATATTTATTAGGCCAAACATTACTGTTGTATACAGTAGCATACAACAAAACCATAAACATATTTTAACCAAAAGTATATTCTTTAGAATACATTACAGTTTTTCCAACTGCTTACACACGTTTTTAAAACTATGTCTCCTTTTTTCAAAACTCTACACACAATTCCCAAAACTGCACACACAAAATGCAAAATGCCTTACATCTCCTTCAAAATGTAACACGGCATTCAAAATGCCAAAAACACATGTCAGAATGAAGCATTTGCATCAAATGGCAAACACTTCTTTCATAATAGTACATTTTTGGATATACCATGTAAACACTGTTGTTCTAAATCTAAAGCTCTTTGGTCTTTCATAGGGTTATATCTACATTTCAGTACAATGTTCTACAGTGAAAGTAATCTGCTGAGAGGGGTAACAAATACACTGTAAACACCAATGCAATGTAGAAACAGAAAATATTTAGTAGGCCAAACATTACTGTTGTATACAGTAGCATACAACAAAACCATAAACATATGTAAACCAAAAGTATATTCTTTAGAATACAGTATAGAACACAATTGTGTGTGTGGGGTCCCGGGGGCAGTCCAGGAATTGGTAGGGGGAGGCAGTCACCAGTGCTAAGCTACGCTTCATCTCTTCTCCGGGCTGGGTCTGGCCACAATACTTCGTCCACATCACAAGATAAGTTTTCTCTTGTCAAACATCGAGGGAAGTACTGTATCTCCTAGCATGGCGTATCCAACCTTGGACAGAGGCTTTCCTCTATGTCCCCACATGCGTCCTCCATTGCCTGGAGAAGCGGCATGCGGGCATAGGGTTGGCGATCATACACTTTCCAGCGCCAGGCTGAGAAGAATTCCCTCTATGGGATTTAGAAAAGGTGAATATGGGGGTAGGTACAAAACTACAAATTGTGGATGGGTGGCAAACCAGTTTTGGACCAGAACAGCCCGGTGAAAACTAACATTGTCCCATATAACCACAAATCTAGCAGGCTCTGATCTGGATCAGGGACAAGCATTGTGTAAATTGCATCCAGAAAAGTGAGCATATGGCGGTGTTGTACGGACCCAGTGTGGCATTGTGATGGAGGACCCCGTTTTGGTGATGGCAGCACATAGTATATTAGTGTCCAGGGAATGATCTCTGTCCTATTACATTTCTTCGCGCCTGTTTGGTGAGGTTGAAGCAACTATCACATGATTACATGGGCATCCATTCAAACTCTCTGTAACAGAAAAGGATATACAGAGAGAAGGTATGTTGAAGTACTGGAAGTAGGGCATTACCTCTACAAAGTCATGTCGCAGATTCTTGACTCTGTCAGAGTTTCTCTCAAATGGCACCTTGTAAAGTTGTTTCATCGTCACTTGGTGCCATTGGAGGATGCGTTGTATGATCGACAGGCTTACAGCATTGATGTTGTTAAATATGGTGTCATTATTCAAGATATATTCTCTTATCTCTCAAATCCTAATTGCATTGTTGGCCAAAACCATATTTATAATTGCAGTCTCTTGTACATCTGTAAACAAGCGTCCTCGTCCTCCATGATGTCTTTGCCTTTCCACTCTGTACAGAATTCAAAAACAGTATGTGTTCAGCATAGGAACTGTAAACAATGTACACAAAAATGTAGTACAGCATGATAACCAACCTCATTCATTCAATGCAGTGCAGTAAATGGATGGCTTAGAGTTACAAATGTTTATGCAATACTATGCAGTCATACGTATTTTACAGTACATTACTGTAATGCTAAAATAGTCATTAGATAGTTGCATACCTGTTCTCATTTCTGAAGGTTCGAATTATGGACGCCACTGTAAATCGACTCAAGTTGGGCTGACTCTCAGTCCAGCCTCTCTCATGGTCAAACCGTGGTTGATCACATGATCAACAAGTGTTGCCCTAATCTCATCAGAGATGGCTCTCCTTCCTTCTCTTCTTTGCCCCTCGTCCTCGTCCTCTTCTTCCTCTTCCTCTTCCTCTTCCTTCCTCCTACTCCTATCCTCCTCCTCTTCCAACTATTCGTCTTTGAATTTGTCCTCGTTGTTGTCCCCTGCCTCTCCCTCCTACTCCTCTTGCTCTCTGTCCATTGTTGGCATCCATTGATCAAAACAGTCCTATACTACAGTAAAGCAGTGATTTGTTAGTGATCAGTTAAGCAATTAGTGTTTGCACATGTGAGGAGTGTGTGTGTGTCCTGGTGAATAAGTGTAGCATTTTGATTGGTTGTGTTTGGAAAAGGAAAGCAAGTCACTTCCTGTTAGATTTTTGTGTTTTAGGTAGAGAATTGTGTGTAGTGTTTTGAAAAAAGTGTTTTATGCAATTGACAACTGAGTCAAAGGCTGAGAAATAGCTTATGGTTTTGGAGATTTGGTGTGTAGTTTTGCACTTTGAGTGAGAGGTTTCAAAAATTGTGTGACAAGAAAAGATTTTGTGTGTAAGCAGTTGGAAAAAACTGTAAAGAACACAATTGTGTGTGTGGGGTCCCGGGGCAGTCCAGGAATTGGTAGGGGGGCAGTCACCAGTGCTAAGCTACGCTTCATCTCTTCTCCGGGCTGGGTCTGGCCACAATACTTCGTCCACATCACAAGATACGTTTTCTCTTGCCAAACATCGAGGGAAGTATCTCCTAGCATGGCGTATCCAACCTTGGACAGAGGCAACCTCTATGTCCCCACATGCGTCCTCCATTGCCTGGAGAAGCAGCATGCGGGCATAGGGTTGGCGATCATACACTTTCCAGCGCCAGGCTGAGAAGAATTCCTCTATGGGATTTAGAAAAGGTGAATATGGGGGTAGGTACAAAACTACAAATTGTGGATGGGTGGCAAACCAGTTTTGGACCAGAACAGCCCGGTGAAAACTAACATTGTCCCATATAACCACAAACCTAGCAGGCTCCTGATCTGGATCAGGGACAAGCATTGTGTAAATTGCATCCAGAAAAGTGAGCATATGGCCGGTGTTGTACGGACCCAGTATGGCATTGTGATGGAGGACCCCGTATTTCGCAGATTCTTGACTCTGTCAGAGTTTCTCTCAAATGGCACCTTGTAAAGTTGTTTAATCGTCACTTGGTGCCGTTGGAGGATGCGTTGTATGATCGACAGGCTTACAGCATTGATGTTGTTAAATATGGTGTCATTATTCAAGATATGTTCTCTTATCTCTCAAATCCTAATTGCATTGTTGGCCAAAACCATATTTATAATTGCAGTCTCCTGTACATCTGTAAACAAGCGTCCCTCGTCCTCCATGATGTCTTTGCCTTTCCACTCTGTACAAAATTCAAACACAGTATGTGTTCAGCATAGGAACTGTAAACAATGTACACAAAAATGTAGTACAACATGATAACCAACCTCATTCATTCAATGCAGTGCAGTAAATGGATGGCTTAGAGTTACAAATGTTTATGCAATACTATGCAGTCATACGTATTTTACAGTACATTACTTTAATGCTAAAATAGTCATTAGATAGTTGCATACCTGTTCTCATTTCTGAAGGTTCGAATTATGGACGCCACTGTAAATCGACTCAAGTTGGGCTGGACTCTCAGTCCAGCCTCTCTCATGGTCAAACCGTGGTTGATCACATGATCAACAAGTGTTGCCCTAATCTCATCAGAGATGGCTCTCCTTCCTTCTCTTCTTTGCCCTCGTCCTCTTCTTCCTCTTCCTCTTCCTCCTCCTCTTCCAACTATTCGTCTTTGAATTTGTCCTCGTTGTTGTCCCCTTTCTCTCCCTCCTACTCCTCTTGCTCTCTGTCCATTGTTGGCATCCATTGTTCAAAACAGTCCTATACTACAGTAAAGCAGTGATTGGTTAGTGATCAGTTAAGCAATTAGTGTTTGAACATGTGAGGAGAGTGTGTTTGACCTGGTGAATAAGTGTAGCATTTTGATTGGTTGTGTTTGGAAAAGGAAAGCAAGTCACTTCCTGTTAGATTTTTGTGTTTTAGGTAGAGAATTGTGTGTAGTGTTTTGAAAAAAGTTTTTTATGCAATTGACAACTGAGTCAAAGGCTGAGAAATAGCTTATGGTTTTGGAGATTTTGTGTGTAGTTTTGCACTTTGAGTGAGAGGTTTCAAAAATCGTGTGACATGAAAATATTTTGTGTGTAAGCAGTTGGAAAAAACTGTAATTGGTTCCCTATTTAACCAGGTCTGCCACTGTGACCTTCACAACAGTCATGCAACAAGCTTACTCTTCAATACGCTCAAACATCCAATCAATAAATACAAATGCAGGCTTCAATATTCCCTCCCCACTCTAACCCTAACAATTCCCAGAATTGAACATATCTCAGGTAGGACTCCTATCCATTGTCAGTAATCCACATCCAGCTCTATGTTGATAAACTCCTTGCTAAACCACCTCTAAATTCCTGTCAAGATCAGCTGAGTTCTGAGTTCTGACTTTTGACCCGTTACATTCTATACAATGCTCACAGTAAAGGCTTTACCTTTAACTTGGCATCAGCGGCACACACACACACACACACACACACACACACATGCAAACACACACACACACACACACACACACTCCCTTTAACCCGGTGTCAGTAGCCAGCACGGCGTGGTCAGGCAAGGATAAACGGCGAGGTGAAGAGGATTATGGGTAATGAGGTGTGTGTCATGATCTCCTCTGCTCGTGTGTGTGTGTGTGTCATCATCTCCTCCTCTCTTCTGTAACCTGGCCAGATTTGGTCTAGGATAGGATTAGATTAGCTCCAGCGCGTGTGTACACACACACCTCCACACCCTGGGCCGTGCACCTTATCGGTGTGGTGTACAGAGCTCTGACTAAGAAGCATTGACCTGTATCCATGGTGACCAAAGCCCAGGCAGTGGTGCTGCAGATGTGTGTGTGTGTGCGTGTGCGCGTGTGTTTGTTTGTGATATGTGTGTGCCTGTGCGCGTATGTATGTGTGTGTGTGTGTGTGTGTGTGTGTGTGCAGGGGTGTGTGTGTGTGTGTGTGTGTGTGTGTGTGTGTGTGTGTGTGTGTGTGTGTGTGTGTGTGCAGGGGTCTGGGAAGCCCGAGGGGGTGTCTACTATAAGAACCCTTTTTTCTGCTGTGCCCAAAATAGACCACTACCTCTTCTTTCATATCCTGACATGACAGCCCAGTAGATAACTGGGCTACAGTAGTCTGTTTGACATTTCCTTTCACACCCTCTCGTACTTACACTCCTTCCTGGTCCTGCTCTCTACACACAGTCATTATACAGTAGCTACAGTATCTATGGAAGACACACACTCATTCACAGTCATTCAAGCATGCACGCACACACACACTCACACGTCTTTGGCCCTTTAGATGCTCTACTGAGAAATACTCACCTTTCTGTAAATAGGCAAAATCTCTTCCTCTTGGCGATTGAAAACATTTCTGTAAAATTATGTTTTATATCTTCTGCCACTGTGGGGGCACATCATTTTACAAAATGCCCCACTTACAATTTGTATGTAAAATTGTTGTCCGTGAAATCAATCTTCTCTCTCTGGTGTCTCCCTGTAATATATATATTGGCTGCATAACTTGAAACTCTCAAAGCAGGGAAACAGCAAACAGTTTGTGGTGGCAATTATTTTAGAAATGCTGGGTTGTTTTCTCCAAGGCCTAATGTAGTGTGTGTGCTTAGAGAAACCATTTAGGATACGTTCCAAATGCCACCCTATTCCCAATATGGTGCTACTTTTGACCACAGCCCATAGGGCTCTGATGAAAAGTAGTGCACTATAAAGGTAATTGGGTGCCATTTGGGGTGCAGCCCTACTCTGTGGTGGGTTCCAGCCAGGTTGTAGTTGTTTCAGTGCAGAACATATGTGTGTAATGGAATCGAGTAGTCAATTTCCAGGTGTTTTGGTGACAGGGGCCACATGTCCCAGCACCCCCCTCTCCCCAGCCAGCCAAGTATTCCCCAGCGACTGGCTACTATCAGCAGAGGTATTACTCATTACTAATGCTGTGTGTGTGTGTGTGCATTTGTTTGTTTGTGTGTGTGTGTATGTATGTGAGCTCGCCTGCTTGTAATATTAGCATTCAGGCCTTGCCTTGTTAACACAGAAACACACTGGCATACATACAAGCAGACAAGCACACACACACACACACGCACACACACAGACACACACACGAATGCTTTAGTATGTGTCAGCCTGACCATATGGAGCAGTAGACAGGTTCATTGTGAAGCTCATTGACCGCTGAGGCTAGAGAGGGGACCTCCATCAAACCGTAGTGTGTGTGTGTGTGTGTGTGTGTGTGCGCTTGTGTGTGTGTGTGTGTGTGTGTGTGTGTGTGTGTGTGTGTGTGTGTGTGTGTGTGTGTGTGTGTGTGTGTGTGTGTGTGTGTGTGTGTGTGTGTGTGTGTGTGTGTGTGTGTGTGTGTGTGTGTGTGTGTGTGTGTGTGTGCGTGTGCGTGTGCGTGTGTGTGTGTAGTTGACCGCGGAGGCTAGAGAGGGGACCTGACCTCACCGGACCGTCTTGTCATCACCCTCAGTACACATCATATTATTATGGTTATTGTCATCATTGTCATTAAGCTGCCCAGCAGATGGGCAGTAATCTGGGGGCATGATTACACCAGCCACTGCAGCTTGTAACTCATGATAAGTGACCGATGAAGCTCATGATAGGGGACACAGGGGTTATAGAGGAGGGAGGAGGGAGGAGGAGTGTCATTGTTAGTTTTTCAGCACGGTTTGAAGCAAGATGGAAACATTTTGTCCTAGAGTACTAAGGGTGGTCTAGTTTTGGACCGATTAAGTTAATTGGACAGGGGACACCGGAGTCAGAGAAGGGGTGTTTCATCATCTCAAATTCAAGCGGGATGGGAGCATTTGACCCTCAATCCTAAACTCCTAGGGTCAGTTTCCTGAACATACCTGTAGATTAATTATAGTCCTGGACTGAAAATCATGTCCAATGGAGAATATTAATCCATTTAAGTAGTTCTCAGTCTGGCCAGTAAACAGTTGATGAACTCAGGTAGTATGATAATGATGTGTGACCTACTATATTTTATCTGTAAATGCAGTTCTAAAATGTCACATAGGTGAGAGACTGTAACTTGGCGAGAACCAGACATAAAGGTAGAGGGTAGAGTATAGATGGGATACTTGTTGCCTGTCTGTTTCCTAACCATAGCTCCTAACCCTAACCCTAAACCTAATTCTAACACTAATTCTAACCTTAACCCTAAACCCCCTAGAAAGAGTATTTGACCTCATGGGGACTAAACATGTTTGTTAGTTTAAACACGTCCAGCACTAACACACACACACACACACACACACACACCAACCCCAGGCACCCCCTCCCTCCCCAAACTGAGCTATCGATGATGTTTACTTGAGGAACTGACATTTGCAACTTTATTTAATTCAGTGAGTTACTGTGTGTTGGTATGACCTTTCTTAGCGTGGCTGTGAGGCCCAATAAGCCTTGGAGACTGTGACACTCTCTCCACTTTATTGGTGTTCAATAAAAACCCACAGGCACTATTGATAAGTCATTTTGTGCAATACTTATGGAAATTAATTGAGTAAGAGGTAGAAAGTTATCCGGGGAGGATCATTTAGTTTAATTCCACAGAGTATATTTATAGAATACCAAATTAAATTGAAGTTGATGAGAAAATGACGTAGTGGGTCACACGATGGTTTGTAACGTAGTGCATCTTTAAATATTTAACATTATACATGTTTTATTTATGCCACAGAGAGGCACATAGATTCACTGTCTGCATCCCAAATGGCACACAATACCCTATATACTGTAGTGCACTACTGTTTTTAGGGAATATGGTGCCATTTGGGATGCAGACAGTGAATCTATGTGCCTCTCTGTGGCATAAATAAAACATGTATAATGTTAAATATTTAAAGAAGTACTACGTTACAAACCACCGTGTGACCCACCACCGCGTGACCTACTACGTCTGGCAGAGTGAAACCATTGACTTTTAGTGTAATCGTTGTGACAGTGACAGATGCTGTGCGATACCCTGTCTCTGGCATAGAAATATAATGAATAGAATGGGCTTTGAAGCTCTAACCGTGGCAATTTGACTGGTAAACTCATAGGTACACTCGCAATGGCTGCCTGGTATTGTGATGCAATCATTTCCATGGTTTTATCAACTGAAACTGGAATGCCATGGTAATGTAGAATGTTAATTGAAATTATGCTAACTGATGTGGCTCATGCAATGGAATGTATTTTTTGTTATGTCAATTGAGTTGACTGAACAAATCACAGCCCAGATAGAAGGGTACACTTCCTGCTTTTACTTCCTCGCATGGTACACTCCATTGTCTCACGACAGATGGCATCACTCCTACACTACGCTCATCCTTCAACCAATCTGTCTTGTAGGACGTGGAACTCATGTCTAAAAATCTAGATTTTGATCATTCGCCTAACATTAGTTAGGTAGCTACGAGGCACTGGCTACAATGGGAAACCATGCTTGATCAGCTGGGTAAAACTTGCTCCAGCTAGCAGCATGGTGCAAGTTTGTTTGAATAGCCATACTGTAGCTAGTTTGCCAGCTTGTTGATGAAGTTGTACTGCACCAAAGTTATGGGACTGTTCTCCTAATTCAGCATGTATCTGACTATGACAGTTGGCACTGTGCCTAGCTACTTTGTAACGTGTGGCCAACGTGATAACGTTGCAGAGAGCAGTCAGCTGACACCTTAGCTAGATGTAGAAGTAGGTAGTGAAGACTTTCTCATGACATTTGTTTTTTCAATATTATCTACAGGTTTATAGTTTTTGGTAATATTAACTTACTTCAGTGGACGATGTCACCTTGTTAACATTTTAGAATGTTGAGGCAGAAAAGTAGCCAAACATATTTTTAGCTATCCCATGAGTGTCAGAGAGTTATCAGACAGATCAGTGCAGACGGCCGTCATGTTATCTGATGTGAGACAATGGGGTGCACTCAAAATGGCTGCCAGTCCATCCATTATGCCACCATTGACTTGAATGGAGACGCCCTTTCTATTCATTCTATTTCTATGGTCTATGGTGAGCCTGGTGAAGACTCTTAGGGCCTGTCATGCCAAATACTGTCCACTTGCCAAAATGTGTCCACCTCTGCGACTCTGAGGGCCCATACATCCCTCTTGTGAGAATTATGTAAACTGCTGAAGGGACTCTAAGGGCCCATGCATTCACCTGAGACCCATCTCACAGGATATAGTCTATAAGCTGCTCTATGGAGAGATGGGTGACTGATAGAGGATGAGATAAGAGAGAGAGTTGGAGAGAGTGATAGAGAGTGGGGAGAGACAGAGGGGTGATAGACCGAGGGGGAAAGAGAAAGAAGACTTGGATTGATAGAGTGGAATAAGAGAGAGGTAGAGGGGTGATAGAGGGAGAGTGATATAGACAGAGAGTGATACAGTGATAAAGATAGAAGAGAGGATGAGAGAGAGAGAGAGAGAGAGAGAGAGAGTAAGAGTGAAACAGAAAGAGAAGAGAGCATGGATAGAGAGAGAGAGTTAGAGTGAAACAGAAAGAGAAGAGAGCATGTATAGAGAGAGAGAGAAAGAAAGAGAGAGAGGGGTGGAGGGATTATTCATTGTCACACAGTGGGAGAGCAGATCAGTACCGCTTCTTATCTGGAGATGATAGCAGAGAAAGCAGACTCTTTCACATCCACCCTTTTCTTATTTTGTTTTTCCATCTGTTTTTCTTCTCTCACACAGCATGAAACACACTACGTGACTGGTTGTAAAACGTTGTGGTTTCCTCCAAGTGTACATGTCATGTTTATGCAACCGTTTCCTTCTGTGGTTATGGTGCAGTTTGGGGGTAGGGTTGGACAGATTGTACACTAAGTGTGATATAAAGCAGCGTGTGTCAGTGTCAGAGGTGATCACCTGCAGATATACAGAGGCTTGTGAAAGTATTCACCCCCCTTGGCATTTTTCCTAAAAAAACTGAAACATGAGCGTGCATAACTGTTCACCCCCCCCCCCCATCTAGCCACTTGGATTTTTGCCCATTCTTCAAGGCAAAACTGCTCCAGCTCCTTCAAGTTGGATGGGTTCCGCTGGTTTACAACAATCTTTAAGTCATACCACAGATTCTCAATTGGATTGAGATGTGGCCATTGACTAGGCCATTCCAAGACATTTAAATGTTTCCCCTTAAACCACTCGAGTGTTGCTTTAGCAGTATGCTTAGGGTCATTGTCCTGCTGGAAGGTGAACCTCCATCCCAGTCTCAAATCTCTGGAAGACTGAAACAGGTTTCCCTCAAGAATTTCCCTGTATTTAGCTCCATCCATCATTCCTTCAACTCTGACCAGTTTCCCAGTCCCTGCCGATGAAAAACATCCCCACAGCATGATGCTGCCACCACCATGCTTCACTGTGGGGATGGTGTTCTCGGGGTGATGAGAGGTGATGGGTTTGCGCCAGACATAGCATTTTCCTTGATGGCCAAAAAGCTCAATTTTAGTCTCATCTGACCAGAGTACCTTCTTCCATATGTTTGGGGAGTCTCCCACATGCCTTTTGGCGAACACCAAACTTGTTTGCTTATTGTTTCTTTAAGTAATGGCTTTTTCTGGCCACTCTTCCGTAAAGCCCAGCTCTGTGGAGTGTACGGCTTAAAGTGGTCCTATGGACAGATACCCCAATCTCCGCTGTGGAGCTTTGCAGCTCCTTCAGGGTTATCTTTGGTCTCTTTGTAGCCTCAATGATTAATGCCCTCCTTGCCTGGTCCGTGAGTTTTGGTGGGCGGCCCTCTCTTGGCAGGTTTGTTGTGGTGCCATATTCTTTCAATTTTTTTATAATGGATTTAATGGTGCTCTGTGGGATGTTAAAAGTTTCTGATATTGTTTTATAACCCAACCCTGATCTGTACTTCTCCACAACTTTGTCCCTGACCTGTTTGGAGAGCTCCTTGGTCTTCATGGTGCCGCTTGTTTGGTGGTGCCCCTTGCTTAGTGGTGTTGCAGACTCTGGGGCCTTTCAGAACAGGTGTATATATACTGAGATCATGTGACAGATCATGTGACACTTAGATTGCACACAGGTGGACTTTATTTAACTAATTATGTGACTTCTGAAGGTAATTGGTTGCACCAGATCTTATTTAGGGGCTTCATAGCAAAGGGGGTGAATACATATGCACGCACCACTTTTCCATTATTTTAAGTTATTTTTTTCATTTCACTTCATCAATTTGGATTATTTTGTATGTGTCCATTACATGAAATCCAAATAAAAATCCATTTAAATTACAGGTTGTAATTCAACAAAATAGGAAAAACGCCAAGGGGGATGAATATTTTTACAAGGCAATGTACATCACTTGATTTCCATACCATATTGCTGTTGCTGTTGTTACAATGTCTGGACAGGAAATGGTAGCACTTATTGGGAAATGATAGAGGTTTGTTTGTGTGGGCTTGAGTGAATGAGAGGGAAAATGTTTCATTTATTTGAATATAGGTGCATAACACGTGAGATTGGCCTAAATATAATGATGATGTTTTGCATATTCCGGAAATGAATCCGTAGCAAAGGTTATTTGGGGGAATAATTGGCATAGTTATATTTGGGCCTATCTGCCCCTATGTGGTTTTTGTGATTGAACTGAAGAGGTCTGTTGTTAGCATGCCAAGGGAAAGCAGACTTTTAGTTCTGCCAATAACAAAAATATGAATCAATCAGTGTCATCATAGATTTTCTACGTCGAGAGGGAGTCTAGAGTAGATTGCATTTCTATTCATTATTTTATTTTTTATTTGCTGTAAATCAAAGAAATGCAGCATTTGTCTGTTTACACATCACAATTTTACAGTGAACATGATTTAACCCAGCAACTGTTTGAATAGCTAATGAAGCTCTTTGATGCTGATATTTACTGAGGGATATAGTAGGGTGCTTATTTCTAAAGATGTCTAAACTACACTGTGTACTGTAGATTACCTGAGAGAAAAGGGGAGGGAATCAAAGATATTAAGCATTGATTTATATTCAGTTTAACCATATTCAATGGCAACAAATTGTCTTTATCATGAAGGTAAAAATACCCCATCCTTGAGGCCTTGGTTAACAAAAAACCTTGTGTAAATCAATGTGAAACATATTTAATGTTATTTAATTGCACACACATAGGCTACTGTCAAAACTATATAGATACCCACACAAGCAAACACACACACGCCTGAAACAGACATGCATATTATTTTTTTACCGCAGGCTTCCAATCCTACTATTAATTAAGTATATGAAGAAATACCATATTGAGATTCATTGCCTCAATCCATCATTTCTGGAATGGAAATCCCAGAGAATAAATTAAACCAGTCCTCTGATGACGAGGAGGAACGGGGTAGGGGGATAAAACCATAGAAATGAAGACATTGGGCCTCAGTTCCTCTGAATGGGAATCCATGCTGTAGGGGGAGAATCTCCTATGTACAAGTGTGTGTGTGTGTGAGAGAGAGAGAGAGAGAGAGAGAGAGAGAGAGAGAGAGAGAGAGAGAGAGAGAGAGAGAGAGAGAGAGAGAGAGAGAGAGAGAGAGAGAGAGAGAGAGAGAGAGAGAGAGAGAGAGAGAGAGAGAGAGAGAGAGAGAGAGAGAGAGAGAGAAAATTTATTATTTCTATCTGCATGTAACATAGCCTTCACAAGTCACCATACACGCTATCCCACCCATTGTTCTAGGCCAGCCCAGTACAGCTCGGCATGGCTTGTTTCAGCTCAGTATGCCAGTAATCTAGCCTTGGTCCACTTGAACATCCAACCAGGTTGACACCGGTGGCTTTGCTGTGGTTCACTGGGCAGTCAACACCATGTAGGGCTTACATGGAGTTATAGGCTTCCATTACAGATACTGTATGCTTTCATTACAGATCACTGATAATTCAGTAATTACCACTTAGCAGAACTGAGTGTATCTGATGTACAGCAACATTTTGAGTTGACTGTACTCAAATCATTTAGTTGGATTGCCATTAAGGTTTCATAATGGAATAATAACAATTCAATCTCAGTGAAAGGTTGTGTGTGTGTGTGTGTGTGTGTGTGTGGTGGGAGGTTTCTTTTTTGGTGGCTGATGATATATTATAAACTGTCCTTTTCACTGGGAGACTGGCTGATGATATATTATAAACTGTCCTTTTCACTGGGAGACTGCGCTTGCATCTCAAATGGCACCCTAATCCCTACATAACGCACTATTTTTGAAAGTAGAGCAGTATGTAGTGCATAGGGTACCATTTAGGATACAGCCTGCACATCCCACAATACCCCTGAAAAGTCGGCATGGTATCCTGAGGCTATAATAACTGTTTATTACCTGGAAACCCCATTTTATGATACCCCCTCCTCCTCCGTCTATACCAATGCTAACCGTTATTGAAAACACCCAGGCCTCATCGTATATATCATCATATCACACCTGATCTGCATGCCATCTCTGCTTGATACCTGCTTCTCCCTTTCTTTGGCTGTGTCCCAAATGGCATCTTATTCCTATGGGGAATAGGGTGCCATTTTGGACGCATCCCTTTACTCTTAGGTGAGATCTGTATGCTCCCTCTGCCTCTTGTAATCTAATATGTTAGAATTGTTTGAACAAGATCGAATTTCTCTTTATAGCCCAATGTTGCCTTGAAGCTGATTCTTCTGTTTCTCATCCATCCATTTTCTGAGAGGTAATGGAGGGGAAATACATAGGAAATAACACGAAAGGGGTTTCAGAGTGCTGCTAATACCACAAAGCGGGCATGAGTTGAGTTTAGCAAGGAGTAGGAGTTGCCTTCTTTTTATTGCTTTCTCTGAGGGGAAGTGTGAGGTAAACGTTTAGAAAATAAGGGAAATACAAAGAAATGCTAGACAGAGAGAGAGAGAGAGAGAGAGAGAGAGAGAGAGAGAGAGAGAGAGAGAGAGAGAGAGAGAGAGAGAGAGAGAGAGAGAGAGAGAGAGAGAGAGAGAGAGAGAGAGAGAGAGAGAGAGAGAGAGAGAGAGAGAGAGAGAGAGAGGAGAGAGAGAGAGCAGATCACAGAAACAGGGTTCTCAGAATGGTACATAAAATTGAGGTAAGATCTTTGAGGGGAGCTGTCTTGGAGGAGACAGGTGTGTGTGTTTGGAGTAAACAGGTGTGTGTGTTTGTTTCCTATGGTGGTGGGTGGCAGTTCATGGGTGACTGTGTGACAACACTTTGAGAGGATTCTGCCACCAGTGTCAAGGCAATGGTTCCCTTGTCAACCGTGAAGTGGCTAGAAACAGCACACAGTGACAACATGGCTGGGGTTGAATGGTAATGTTGGAGAAGGCAGTGTCTTCATCCCAAATCGCTTCCTATTTCCTTTATATTGCGCATTTTTTTTTACCTGTCCTATGGACCCAGTCAAAAGTGGTTCACTATATAGGGAATAGGGTGCCATTTGGGACAGAACCTCTTCTCTGTATCTCTCTAAAAAAGACTGCAGGTGTGGATGTATTATTGATGTTAAATATAGCAGTAATTTGCATAAACTTTTACTCACCTCTGAATGGAAAGGTCATTATTCTGTTAGTTTTCATGTGACAATGGAGGTTAAGACATGTTTCTTAGAATTGCTGCCTCACCTCTTTACTGATGGGCCAAGAACCACTTAAGCACACAGTGTGTGTGTGTGTGTGTGTGTGTGTGTGTGTGTGTGTGTGTGTGTGTGTGTGTGTGTGTGTGTGTGTGTGTGTGCGCATGCACTTGTGCATGCGTGCCTGTTTATACGTACAGTGGGGAAAAAAAGTATTTAGTCAGCCAACAATTGTGCAAGTTCTCCCACTTAAAAAGATGAGAGAGGCCTGTAATTTTCATCATAGGTACACGTCAACTTTGACAGACAAATTGAGGGAAAAAAATCCAGAAAATCACATTGTAGGATTTTTTATGAATTTATTTGCAAATTATGGTGGAAAATAAGTATTTGGTCACCTACAAACAAGCAAGATTTCTGGCTCTCACAGACCTGTAACTTCTTCTTTAAGAGGCTCCTCTGTCCTCCACTCGTTACCTGTATTAATGGCACCTGTTTGAACTTGTTATCAGTATAAAAGACACCTGTCCACAACCTCAAACAGTCACACTCCAAACTCCACTATGGCCAAGACCAAAGAGCTGTCAAAGGACATCAGAAACAAAATTGTAGACCTGCACCAGACTGGGAAGACTGAATCTGCAATAGGTAAGCAGCTTGGTTTGAAGAAATCAACTGTGGGATCAATTATTAGGAAATGGAAGACATACAAGACCACTGATAATCTCCCTCGATCTGGGGCTCCACGCAAGATCTCACCCCGTGGGGTCAAAATGATCACAAGAACGGTGAGCAAAAATCCCAGAACCACACGGGGGGACCTAGTGAATGACCTGCAGAGAGCTGGGACCAAAGTAACAAAGCCTACCATCAGTAACACACTACGCCGCCAGGGACTCAAATCCTGCAGTGCCAGACGTGTCCCCCTGCTTAAGCCAGTACATGTCCAGGCCCGTCTGAAGTTTGCTAGAGTGCATTTGGATGATCCAGAAGAGGATTGGGAGAATGTCATATGGTCAGATGAAACCAAAATAGAACTTTTTGGTAAAAACTCAACTCGTCGTGTTTGGAGGACAAAGAATGCTGAGTTGCATCCAAAGAACACCATACCTACTGTGAAGCATGGGGGTGGAAACATCATGCTTTGGGGCTGTTTTTCTGCAAAGGGACCAGGACGACTGATCCGTGTAAAGGAAAGAATGAATGGGGCCATGTATCGTGAGATTTTGAGTGAAAACCTCCTTCCATCAGCAAGGGCATTGAAGATGAAACGTGGCTGGGTCTTTCAGCATGACAATGATCCCAAACACACCGCCCGGGCAATGAAGGAGTGGCTTCGTAAGAAGCATTTCAAGGTCCTGGAGTGGCCTAGCCAGTCTCCAGATCTCAACCCCATAGAAAATCTTTGGAGGGAGTTGAAAGTCCATGTTGCCCAGCGACAGCCCCAAAACATCACTGCTCTAGAGGAGATCTGCATGGAGGAATGGGCCAAAATACCAGCAACAGTGTGTGAAAACCTTGTGAAGACTTACAGAAAACGTTTGACCTGTGTCATTGCCAACAAAGGGTATATAACAAAGTATTGAGAAACTTTTGTTATTGACCAAATACTTATTTTCCACCATAATTTGCAAATAAAATCATTAAAATTCCTACAATGTGATTTTCTGGATTTTTTTTCCTCATTTTGTCTGTCATAGTTGACGTGTACCTATGATGAAAATGACTGGCCTCTCTCATCTTTTTAAGTGGGAGAACTTGCACAATTGGTGGCTGACTAAATACTTTTTTTCCCCACTGTATGTTTATATGTGCGTGTGTGTATTTTTAAGTGTGTGTTGAATTGTGCTTTGTTGTGATTTTGTGTTGTTTTGGGGTGTTTGGGGCTATACTCTGGGCAGCAGCAGCAGCTGACAGGGCAGATGTCTCCTGTCCTAGTGGGGGTGAAAGGTGTTTGATGGGTGGAAAAGCCTGGCTTTAATTACATAGCAGGAGTCTACTCAGTAGCCTGGACACACGCTAACGGGGACTCATCTGCCCACTGGGCCTCAAGGGCTTCCTGTACACACAAACGCAGGCACGCAGAGTAAAGTCTTGTTTCAATGTTTTGTATGGATCATGAGTATCACGTACAGTGTAACACATAGCTAACATACCTCCTCCTCTCTCTTCCTGCAGTATGCGCGGGCACAGAGAACAAGCTGAGTACTCTGTCAGACCTGGAGCAGCAGTACCGCACCCTGAGGAAGTACTATGAGAACTGTGAGGTGGTGATGGGCAACCTGGAGATCACCAGTATCGACCGCTCCAGAGACCTCTCCTTCCTCAGGGTAAGACCTGACACTACCATCCCTTCTTAGCTTTTCACTGTATTTCTCCCCCAACAATTTAGCTTTTAATCTTAGACCTCTCCTTCCTCAGGGTAAGACCCAACTTACACATCAGTATTAGAATCACGACTAGGACAATCTGTTCTGGAATCACACCTCACGTTGTTGAACATTGCAGTGCTTATTTAATTAACTTTGCAAGCAGCCATTGTCCACGTGACCTTGTTGGTCTGACATGGTTTTACTCTTAGGTCTTCTTTTACCAATCAGCTAGGCTGTCTGTGACAATCAGACCCTCATCCTCTCTAACTCTGATCTCTAAATACCAAACACTGATTGTCTCCATGTTCCCTTCTGCTTGGTGTGAGACATCATGGAATTTTGATGACCTAATTCATTCGCTTTGATTCAACACAATCCATATCGTCTTTGATTAGAGATTTTTCAGAGATTTAGAATAAATCAAAATTAAATGGCTTGATTGGGATTGATTGTAGGTTAGATGAGGGACCAGTGGTGTAATTGCTTAAGTGACCCAACACACATGCACACACTCACTCACGCATGCATGCACACACACCCTCTGAGGCCCAGTGAAATAATTATGTGGTAATGGGGGGTTGGAGGCAGGTCAGTGAACTCCTATACATTTGCTGGAGAAAGGAAAAACAGTGTGGCACACACACAGCATTCAGTATGTTCAGCTGGCTGAGAATGACCTCTTTTGCCCCTACCTTTCCGTCGGCACGCTCCCTGCTCTGATAGCACCACACGCTTCCTGCTCCCTGCTCTGATAGCACCACACGCTCCCTGCTCCCTGCTCTGATAGCACCACACGCTCCCTGCTCCCTGCTCTGATAGCACCACACGCTCCCTGCTCCCTACTCTGATAGCACCACACGCTCCCTGCTCCCTGCTCTGATAGCACCACACACTACCTGCTCCCTGCTCTGATAGCACCACACGCTCCCTACTCTGATAGCACCACACTCTCCCTACTCCCTACTCTGATAGCACCACACACTCTGTCACGGTCGTCTATGTCGTCCAAGTATGACCAAGGCGCAACGTGTCCAAGAAACATGACTTTATTAATCAAAGTAACCAAATACAAAACAAAAGACGACTCAAATGAAGTCCACGGTACAACAGACCGAAAACGGAACAAAAACCCACAAAAACACAGTGCAACCACAACAGTTTAAATATGGCTCCCAATCAGAGATAACGAGCCGACAGCTGTCACTCGTTACCTCCGATTGGGAGTCACATGAATAATCAAGAACCACCACAACATATAAATGAACACCTAGAAACCAACATAGAAATACACCCAAAAGAAAATGAACAACCCTGGCTCAATAATCAAAGTCCATGGAGCCAGAGTGTCACAGTACCCCCCCCTAAAGGTGCGAACTCCGGGCGCACCAGCATACAGTCTAGGGGAGGGTCTGGGTGGGCGTCTGTCCATGGTGGCGGCTCTGGCACTGGTCGTGGTCCCCACCCCACCATAGTCACTACCCGCTTACGTAGCCTCCTCCAAATGACCACCCCCAACTAAACCCCACAGGATTAAGGGGCAGCACTGGACTAAGAGGCATCACCGGACTCAGGGGCAGCACCGGACTAAGGGGCAGCACCGGGCTAAGGGGCAGCACCGGGCTAAGGGGCAGCACCGGACTAAGGGGCAGCACCGGGCTAAGGGGCAGCACCGGACTAAGGGGCAGCACCGGACTAAGGGGCAGCTCCGGACTGAATGGCGGATCCTGGCTGGTTGGCTCTGGCTGATCCTGGCTGGCTGGCGGATCCCGGGCTGGACGGCTCTGGCGGATCCCGGCTGGACGGCTCTGGCGGATCCTTGCTGGACGGCTCTGGCGGATCCTGGCTGGACGGCTCTGGCGGATCCTGGCTGGACGGCTCTGGCGGATCCTGGCTGGACGGCTCTGGCGGATCCTGGCTAGACGGCTCTGGCGGATCCTGGCTAGACGGCTCTGGCGGATCCTGGCAGGACGGCTCTGGCGGATCCTGGCTGGACGGCTCTGGCGGATCCTGGCTGGACGGCTCTGGCGGATCCTGGCTGGACGGCTCATGGCTGGCTGACGGATCTGGCTGCTCATGGCTGGCTGACGGATCTGGCTGCTCATGGCTGGCTGACGGATCTGGCTGCTCATGGCTGGCTGACGGATCTGGCTGCTCATGGCTGGCTGACGGGTCTGGCTGCTCGTGGCTGGCTGACGGATCTGGCTGCTCATGGCTGGCTGACGGATCTGGCTGCTCATGGCTGGCTGACGGGTCTGGCTGCTCATGGCTGGCTGACGGATCTGGCTGCTCATGGCTGGCTGACGGATCTGGCTGCTCACGGCTGGCTGACGGATCTGGCTGCTCGTGGCTGGCTGACGGATCTGGCTGCTCGTGGCTGGCTGACGGATCTGGCTGCTCGTGGCTGGCTGACGGATCTGGCTGCTCATGGCTGGCTGATGGTGCTGGCTGGGCGGCTGGCGGTGGAGGCGGACCCCAGCCTCGGATTGCGGTCATCACCTCCAGCAGGGCGGCTCCCATCTGCAGGAGCTGCTCTTGCTGGCCCCGAACCTGGGCTTCCAGTCTAGTATGGGCTGCGTCGGCTCCTGCTGATTCCATAGCTGGTGTATGATTCTGTCTGGCGGAAGGCTCTGGCTGATCCTGTCTGGCGGAAGGCTCTGGCTGATCCTGTCTGGCGGAAGGCTCTGGCTGATCCTGTCTGGCGGAAGGCTCTGGCTGATCCTGTCTGGCGGAAGGCTCTGGCTGATCCTGTCTGGCGGAAGGCTCTGGCTGATCCTGTCTGGCGGAAGGCTCTGGCTGATCCCGTCTGGCGGAGAGCTCTAGCGGCTCCGGTCTGGCGGACGGCTCTGAAGGCTCATGGCAGACGGGCGGCTTTGCAGGCTCAGTACAGACGGGCAGTTCCTGCGGCGCTTGGCAGACGGACAGTTCAGACGGCGTTGGGCAGACGGGCAGTTCAGGCGCGAGTGGCAGGAACAGGCCGGGTCGGGCTGGCGACGCGCACCGTAGACTTGGTGCGGGTGGCAGGAACAGGCCGGACCGGGCTGGCGACGCGCACCGTAGGTTTGGTGCGAGTGGCAGGAACAGGCCGGGTCGGGCTGGCGACGCGCACCGTAGGTTTGGTGCGAGTGGCAGGAACAGGCCGGGCTGGGCTGGCGACGCACACCGTAGGTTCTGTGCGTGGAGCAGGAACAGGCCGGGCTGGGCTGGCGACGCACACCGTAGGTTCTGTGCGTGGAGCAGGAACAGGCCGGGCTGGGCTGGCGACGCACACCGTAGGTTCTGTGCGTGGAGCAGGAACAGGCCGGGCTGGGCTGGCGACGCACACCGTAGGTTCTGTGCGTGGAGCAGGAACAGGCCGGGCTGGGCTGGCGACGCACACCGTAGGTTCTGTGCGTGGAGCAGGACCAGGCCGGGCTGGGCTGGCGACGCACACCGTAGGTTCTGTGCGTGGAGCAGGAACAGGCCGGGCTGGACTGGCGACGCACACCGTGGGCTTGATGCGTGGAGTAGGAACAGGCCGGTCCGTACTGGGAACACACACCACTGGCTTTAACTGGGGATCAGGAACGGGCCGGACCGGACTGGTAACACACATCAGTCTCTCACGCCGTGCCGCAACAACTTCCCTTCCTCTACTCGCCAATGGCTCCCGTAATCCGATAGCCTTCTCTCCACGTCTCCCTGTGGCAGCCTCCTGCTGCCCAGCCGCCCAAGCCATGTGCCCCCCCCAAAATTTTTTTTGGGGTTGCCTCTCGTCCTTCCGACGATGGCCCTGCTGATGCCGTTGCTCCTCTCCTGCCAGGTTCTCCCCCTTCATCGCCCTCCGGTACCGGACGGCCTCCTCCTGCGTAATATGTCCCCAGCCGAGGAGGACATCCACCAGCGTTCTCTCCATACCTGGCGCTTCCTCCCCAAGAAATTCTTGGGTAGTACTCTCGGGCTTCCAGCCTTGCCTCCGTGCTGCCTCCTCATATCGCCGCCTCTCGGCTCTAGCTGCCTCCCGCTCTTCACGAGGACGGCGATATTCTCCCGGTTGATCCCAAGGCCCCTTACCATCCAGAATCTCCTCCCATGTCCATGAATCCTTTATGGGAGTCCATAAATCCTGTGTAGGTAGGTCCTGTTGCCGCTTGACACGCTGCTTGGTCTTTTTGTGGTGGGTTTTTCTGTCACGGTCGTCTATGTCGTCCAAGTATGACCAAGGCGCAACGTGTCCAAGAAACATGACTTTATTAATCAAAGTAACCAAATACAAAACAAAAAGACGACTCAAATGAAGTCCACGGTACAACAGACCGAAAACGGAACAAAAACCCACAAAAACACAGTGCAACCACAACAGTTTAAATATGGCTCCCAATCAGAGATAACGAGCCGACAGCTGTCACTCGTTACCTCCGATTGGGAGTCACATGAATAATCAAGAACCACCACAACATAGAAATGAACACCTAGAAACCAACATAGAAATACACCCAAAAGAAAATGAACAACCCTGGCTCAATAATCAAAGTCCATGGAGCCAGAGTGTCACACACTCCCTACTCCCTACTCTGATAGCACCACACACTCCCTGCTCCCTGCTCTGATAGCACCACACGCTCCCTGCTCCCTGCTCTGATAGCACCACACGCTACATACTCCCTACTCTGATAGCACCACACGCTCCCTGCTCCCTGCTCTGATAGCACCACACGCTCCCTACTCTGATAGCACCACACGCTCCCTGCTCCCTGCTCTGATAGCACCACACGCTCCCTACTCCCTACTCTGATAGCACCACACGCTCCCTGTTCCCTGCTCTGATAGCACCACACGCTCCCTACTCTGATAGCACCACCACTCCCTGCTCCTTGCTCTGATAGCACCACACGCTCCCTACTCCCTACTCTGATAGCACCACACACTCCCTGCTCCCTGCTCTGATACCACCACACGCTCCCTGCTCCCTACTCTGATAGCACCAACCAAGGTAACTCCCAAATGGCACCCTATTACCTATAAAGAGCACTACTAAAAGTAATGAACTATATGGAATAAGTTGTCATTTGAGACGCAGCCCAACTCCAAAATATTTCAGTCCATTTGGGAGAATTGGGGGGATGGAGGGCTAACTCCTGTTGTGCTGACTGTATTATTGTGTGTGTTGGGGTGTAATGGGGTGGTTTGCCTGGGTGGTTGTCTGAATCCCTAAGCACTTTATGAGGTGATGCTTTAACCTAGTAGATGGAAACCTTATCTCCAGCACGGCCAGAGAGGACTTGGCCTCAATGGATTTAATATTGATTCACTGATCAATATTTAGACATAGAGTCAGCCTATCAAGTTTACCAGCTCTATGTGTTATGATTCAGATATTACATTGCACTTTGAAAAATAGGTGACTAAAACCCCATTCTAAAACTTACTTTGATCAATTACTTGAATACTTTTTAATCACAGTTTGTTTCCTTTAAAACAAAATCAAATGATTTATCCATGTAAGTAGGCATTGTTTATATTGGAGTAATTATGTTATGAGCTACTGTAAATGATCAAAACACAGTCAGCTTTCTGCCTAAAGAAAATACACTGTAAGTGTTTAGTACTTTTGTGTTGAAACAGTCTTCCTCTTATGTAAAAGCTGTGTATCTTTGTGGCCCACTAGCATCAAGGCATAACACAGTACTGTTCTACATAACTAAACGAAACAGAAGAATTTAAGCCCTTCTGTGTTCCTCCAAACAACAATGTCGACCACTATATCGCCTTACCCCCCGCGATGAAAAACAAAACACCAGAGCGTGGCATGCTGTGGAGGGGAGCGGTGGAGAGTACAGTGTTACCGTTGGCCCCCTGCAGAGTTAACAGGTAATGGGACACTGCTCAACATTGTGGGTATGAGAGGGAAGCAGTGTGCTGGTGAAGACAGCATGATTATTGGTCATATCTACTCCAAGCTACAATACTACTCAGAACAATCAGTTTAAAGTGAAATGTAGCTCTTTGTTTGCTGCAGTTTGCCATTGCAGAACTCGCAAAGGGATGAACATAGAGTAAGGTAGTGACAGGGTTTAACATCTTGGTTACAAGCCTTGCTAGTACACACTGTTATTTCTTTACATGACCATATAACAGAGGCTGGTTACTTCTCGTTTACAAAATGGCCCCCCATGGCGCTGTGCATGTGCAAGGTCCTTGAGAATCTTAAGGCTTCACAATTAATGAGGGTTAATTGAACATCCTAATTAGGAACACAGGGTGCCAAGCAGCAAGGGAGCAGGGAGGAGGGCAAGGTAATGTGTGTATTTTTGGGTTGTTAAGATTATTATTATTTTAAAACACATTAATAATGTGCCATCCCTCGGGCAGAGGAGGAGAAGGAGGAAAACTTCACCTTGAGGTGTAGGAGACGGGAGAGGAGAGGAGAGGAGAGGAGGGGGAAATAAAACCTAGCTCGAAGCTTCTTTCCTTCCTGCATGGTGGCCTGGCAGTCTGGGCGGTGTGTTTAGCTGGCTGGCTGGCTGTCTCCTGGGTGATTGAAAGTGATGCCTGTGCTCTGCCTCCCTTTTAAAGATAGCCAGAGATGGATGGCTGCATACCAAGCCCCTTGAACAGCTTTAGCAGTAAATAGAGTCCATCTTCTAAACTGCCTCCATACCGCTGATGAATCAAGACCCAGCTATAAGATTAATAATTGGATTTTTTCTGTTCGTATTTTGTTTATGTGTATTGAATCCGACTTGTTTCTGAAAGTGTGTTTCTGGCACGCAAATGCAAGAAATCTTGTAGCACATTTAATTTCCCCTTCATTCAGTTGGATGAGCAGGAGATGACCCAGTAATCCATCTCAGAAGGCCTTCAACATTCCCTGACCATGATGTCACAGTCTCCTTGTAACCACAGTCATAAGATCTACAACTCTACCACATTCCTTTTCCTTTACATCTGGCGTAGGCTGGTTGGGTCACTAGCATAACATGTTATAAACCTTATAACAAGACATGATTAAGTTTCATACATGCTTATAACAACTAATAAAGCAGTGTACCTGCAGGCTGTAAGTAAAGTTGTACCGCTAGGGGTAACCACTTCATAGCACAATTGCGTATCGAGACAATTCATCTATAGACAATCCTCCTTCTAGCACAAAGTCCTCCAACTCTCGCAACCTATCAGTCCCCTGCCTGGCTAATAGTGGCTCCCTGCCTTGTGTCTCTACTGTTAAATGGAGTGATATGATTGACGTCTCAAATGTCACCATATTCCCTATATATTGTAGTGCACTACTTTTGACCAGGGCCATATAACTTTTGGCAAAAATAGTGCACTATAAAGGGAATAGTGTGCCATTTGAGACACATACCATGGTGTTAATTATACCACTATCATTGACAAACGGAAACTGTAAATATTTCCATTACGTTTCACATCATTAGCTTGACGATTAGAGACTGGGAAGAAAAGTGGTGTGGGAGGGGGTCTGATAAGAAATACAGTATTAAATGGTGTGTTGCCATGGTACCATTGCAAGTACTTTATTCTCTCTCTCTCTCTCTCTCTCTCTCTCTCTCTCTCTCTCTCTCTCTCTCTCTCTCTCTCTCTCTCTCTCTCTCTCTCTCTCTCTCTCTCTCTCTCTCTCTCTCTCTCTCTCTCTCTCTCTCTCTCTCTCTCTCTCTCTCTCATTTATGGGCTTTATAGGCATGGGAAACGTATGTTATCATTGCCAAAGCAAGTGAAGTAGATAGGAAACAGAAGTGAAATAAACAATAAATATTTACAGTAAACATTATACTCAGAAGTTCCAAAATAATAAATACTTTTCAAATGTCATATTATGTCTATATAATGATTTGCAAATAGTTAAAGTACATAAAGGAGAATAAATAAACATAAATATAGGGTGTATTTGTAATGGTGTTTGTTCTTCACTGGTGCCCTTTTCTTGTGGCAACAGGTCACAAATCAAATCAAATCACGTGTTTAGCAGATGTTATTGCATGTGTAGCAAAATGCTTTTGCTTCTAGCTCCGACAGTGCAGTAATATCTAACAAATAATATCTAACAGTTTCACAACATATACCCAAAACACACAAACTAAGTAAGGAATGAATTTAGAATATATACATACATGGACAAGCGGTTAGAGCGGCATGGACTAAGATACAGTAGAGTAGTATAGAATACAGTATATACATATGAGATGAGTAATGCAGATATGTAAACATTATTAAAGTGACTAAGATACTGTAGAATAGTATAGAATATAGTATATACATATGAGATGAGTAATGCAAGATATGTAAACATTATTAAAGTGGCTAGTGTTCCAGTACTTTAAAGTGGCCAGTGATTTCTAGTCTATGTCTGTAGGCAGCAGCCTCTAATGTGCTAGTGATGGCCGTTTAACAGTCTGATGGCCTTGAGATAGAAGCTGTTTTTTAGTCACTTGGTCCCAGCTTTGATGCACATGTACTGACCTCGCCTTCTGGATGATAGTGGGGTGAACAGGCAGTGGCTTGGGTGGTTGATGTCCTTGATTATCTTTTTGGCCTTCCTGTGACATCGGGTGCTGTAGGGCGGGTAGTTTGCTCCAGTAATGCGTTGTGCAGACCGCACCACCCTCTGAAGAGCCTTGCGGTTGCGGGCGGTGCAGTTGCCGTACCAGGCGGTGATACAGCCCGAAAGGATGCTCTCAATTGTGCATCTGTAAAAGTTTGTGAGGGTTTTAGGTACCAAGCCACATTTATTTAGCCTCCTGAGGTTGAAGAGGCTCTGTTGCGCCTTCTTAACCACACTGTCTGTGTGGGTGGTCCATTTCAGTTTGTCAGTGATGTGTACGCCAAGGAACTTTAAGCTTTCCACCTTCTCCACTGCGGTCCCGTCGATGTGGATAGGGGGGTGCACCCTCTACTGTTTCCTGAAGTCCACAATCATCTCCTTTGTTTTGATGACGTTGAGTGAGAGGTTATTTTCCTGGCAGCACACTCCCAGAGCCCTCACCTTCTCCCTGTAGGCAGTCTCGTCATTCTTGGTAATCAAGCCTACTACTGTTGTGTCGTCTGCAAACTTGATGATTGAGTTGGAGGCGTGCTTAGCCACGCAGTCAAGGGGGTAAAAAGGGAATACAGGAGTGGGCTGAGTATGCACACTTGTGGGGCTACAGTGTTAATGATCAGCGAAGTGGAGGTGTTGTTTCCTAACTTCACCACCTGGGGGCGGCCCATCAGGAAGTCCAGGACCCAGTTGCACAGGGCGGGGTTCAGACCCAGGGCTTCGAGCTTAATGATGAGCTTGGAGGGTACTATGGTGTTGAATACTGAGCAATAGTCAATGAACAACATTCTTACATAGGTATTCCTCTTGTCCAGATGGGATAGGGCAGTGTGCAGAGTAATGGCGATTGCATCGTCTGTGGATCTATTGGGGTGGTAAGCAAATTTAAGTGGGTCTAGGGTGGCAGGTAAGGTAGAGGTGATATGATCCTTGACTAGTTTCTCAAAGCACTTCATTGTGACAGAGTTGAGTGCTACGGGGCGATAGTCGTTTAATTCAGTTACCTTTGCTTTCTTGGATACAGGAACAATGGTGGCCATCTTGAAGCATATGGGGACAGCAGACTGGGATAGGGAGAGATTTAATATGTCCGTAAACACACCAGCCAGCTGGTCTGCGAATGCTCTGAGGACGCGGCTAGGGATGCCGTCTGAGCCGGCAGCCTTGCGAGGGTTAACACGTTTAAATGTTTTACTCACGTCGGCCACCGAGAAGGAGAGCTCACAGTCCTTGGTAGCGGGCCGCGTCGGTGGCACTGTGTTATCCTCAAAGCGGGTGAAGATGGTGTTTAGCTTGTCCGGAAGCAAGACGTCAGTGTACACACTGTGGTATTTCGCCCAATAGATATGGGAGTTTATCCAAATTGGATTTGCTTTCTAATTCTTTGTGGGTCTGTGTAATCTGAGGGAAGTTTGTGTCTCTAATATGGTCATACATTTGGCAGGAAGTTAGGTAGTGCAGCTCAGTTTCCACCTCATTTTGTGGGCAGTGTGCACATAGCCTGTCTTCTCTTGAGAGCCAGGTCTGTCTACGGTGGCCTTTCTCAATAGCAAGGCTATGCTCACTGAGTCTGTACATAGTCAAAGATTTCCTTAATTTTAGGGTCAGTCACAGTGGTCAGCTATTCTGCCGCTGTGTATTCTTTATTTAGGGCCAAATAGCGTTCTAGTTTGCTCAGTTTTTTGTAAATTCTTTCCAATGTTCAAGTGATTATCTTTTTGTTTTCTCATGATTTGGTTGGGTCAAATGTTGTGTTTGTGAACAGAGCCCCAGGACCAGCTTGCTTAGGGGTGTGAGAGTGTGATTTGAAGGAGTCAGGCGCAGGAGGGTAAATCACCGAATACAGAGTTTATTCCGTAGGAAACATTTACGCTGGATAGCGTCAACAAAATACAGGCACACAGGGAACAATAGCCCCGAAAATACAAGGTACGGGTAGCTCAACCGAGCTACACTCAACTCACAAATAACAATCACCCACAAGGACAAGGGGCCAGAGGGAACACTTATACACAGACTAATGAGGGGATATGAACCAGGTGTGTGTAATTGACAAGACAAGACAAATTAAATGATGATATATGGAGCGGCAGTGGCTAGTAAGCCGGTGACGATGAACGCCGAAACCTGCCCGAACAAGGAGGGGAGGCAGCCTCGGCGGAAGTCGTGACAAGGGGACTCTTCTCCGGGTTAGAAAGGTGTTCTTAATGTTTTGTACACTCTGTGTATATAGGACGAGACTTGGCTGATTGGGTTATGGGTCGGGAACTTAAAGACAACGTCATAAGTGGCCCTTACAGTAGCAGTCAGTCCCCTGGAGTTATTTTGACCCTGTGTGTTCCAGAGGACAGAGGTCAAATAGGGGTTAATGAGCCTGGAGAACACGGAGGAGCAGAGGAGACATTTAAAGTAGTCTGTCCCAAGCCAGTTGGCTCTACTCAGGATAGGAGGAGCTGTCTGCATTAATAACAGCGGACACCTACCTCTGTGCATCGAAATAGGGACATGATAAGAGTCTCACTTTCTCTACCTGTCCATCCTTTACCTGTCCTGCAGCCTCTGTCCTGATACAGCCTGGATGGGGAAGGAATATCTCTCTCTCTCGCGCGCGCTCTCTGTTTCTCTCTACAACCCCCTGTCCCCCTCACTTCCTCCCCCCTCCCCCCCTCCCCCCTCCCCCCTCCCCCCCTCTCTCCCATCTATCTCTCCTCTTCTTCTTCTTCTCTTCACTTTTGACAGGCTGGTTATTTGTCCCTCAGGCATTGTTGGTTGGTGTATGTGTGCTGCCTGCCTGGGTAGATGCTGGGCTAGATGAGAGCAGATTACATCCCAATTGGCACCCTATTCCCTACATAGTGCACTACTTTTGAACATACAGGGCCAATAGAGCTCTGGTCAAAAGTAGCTCACTTTTTAGGGAATAGGGTGCCATTTGAGACACAGGTCAGATTACGTTCCCCTGTTCTTCAGCACCCTTCATTATTAATGAAGACTGATGAAGTGTTGGCGAGCTCCTGTCTTTGAGGCTCGCCTAGATTGGATTGACAATCGCAATTAGCGTGCTCGCAAGTTCATTTCCATCACTTTAATATGACATGAATAAGGACAGAGAGAGAGACGACACTGCACAAAGAAAGAGGGAGTGAGAGAGAGAGTGGAAGAGAGAGAAAGAGAAAGAGAGAGAGGGGGGGCTGAAGGCAATGAAGGAATTCTGTGTAGGCTCTAAGTTTTTGTCTTGGATCTCCGTGTGTTGTCTGAGACTGATGGTGGTCAGGACAGACACAGTTAGAGGAGCTAAGCAGACGGAAGCAGAGAGATGCCTGATGCCACTATCCACTAGCTTTAGATTGATTCTCCCTGTTCTATATAGGAAAACATTACAGCAGGCAAGCGGTGGTAGTATGGGGTAGATGAGAGTATGTGTGTTTGTGCGTGTGTGCTTGCTCTTCGCCATGGTGACAGTCGCTTAAAACCCTACTCCCTTGGAATGATTATTTAGAGAGCGATGGGAAATGTATGTCTGGGCCTTTGTGTGCTTCAGTGTGTGTTTATGTGTGCGTGCATGCTGTATGTGTGCGTGCGCGTGTGTGTTTGCAATTTCATGCGTACATGTGTCTGTCCATGCATCCGTCCGCTTGTGTGTGTGTAATCTTGCACAGTGCACAGTGCGGTATCAAGGCTTAAACGTTTTTTTCAGGCTGACTGACAGATACATTTTCTCTCTGTGGCCCTGCTGGTCTTGGGGAGGCCATTCTATCCTCTGTCTGTCATGACCCCGCCGCTGGAATAGATAGATAGATAGAGTGTGGAGATGAAAGAAGCGCCTCAAATTGCTTCTTCTTTCTGTCCGTGATTTTCTGGTTTGACTGTGTTGGCTGGAGCCACCCCGGAGATTCTCTCTCTCTCTCTCTCTCTCTCTCTCTCTCTCTCTCTCTCTCTCTCTCTCTCTCTCTCTCTCTCTCTCTCTCTCTCTCTCTCTCTCTCTCTCTCTCTCTCTCTCTCTCTCTCTCTCTCTCTCTCTCTCTCTCTCTCTCTCTCTCTCTCTCTCTCTCCCTCCCTCCTTTGTCATCCTGTCGTAGTTCTGGCATCCAACCACTAGGGACAGTGATCAGATCACGTAGTGGTTGTCCAACCCCTCACCTGACAGCCCTGGTACAGCCTGTCACTCTATTGACAATTGTTGTGAACAGAGGTTTTGTCAATGTCAATAACTAGCTCCTGCTCTCTGTTGACATAAGTTGCTGCAGATGTGCGTCCCAAATGGTACCCTATTTCCGATATAGTGCATTACTTTTGACCACGGCCCATTGGGATCTGTTCCAAAGAAGTGCACTATATAGGGAATAGGGTGCCATTTGGGACGTAACTTAAGTGTCAGGAAGATGCATGGCCCTGTAGTCCAGGCCTGGCTGGGACACAGTGTCTTCTCCTCTTCCCCCAGCTAATGATGTTACACACCTTTGATTGACATCTTCATTAAAGGACCATCCGTCATGGTGGATGGCTAGGTCGGTTACCTACCCACCGGCTTGTGTACAGAGACAGAATTCTTGACATGACGTCTGCACATTGAAAAAAAAAAAGTAAACAGGGGCAGGCTGCTCCATCGTGAGGTGTTATAAAATCCCCCCCAACGTAAAATACATTTGTTTACTTTTTTAAAAATGTGCACACCCTCTCCCCTCAAAAAATTTACACAAAAAGTATTATTACCACCATAAATAACAATAACTGTAGCAACCCTGTGTTTATAAACGTGGATATTGACTTTACCATTTCAGCATGGTTTTGTGGCACGGTCTATGCCACACAGGGGTAACTGGCCAGAAGGTCAGAGCCAGCTGCAGACAATGATCAGCGAGGGGGAAATCAGATTTTCAACATTTTGATGCTATATTTATAATTATTTTAAATATATGAAATTTTCCACCAACAGGTTTATGTGCCAATGCACCATACGATTACCGAATTTGGGCGCTTATCATTATGGTTTCCATTTTCAACACCACAATCAAGTAGAGTATTTCAATCTCGACAAACAGAAAATATATCCCTCCCTACTCAGTATCGAAGGCTTGGTTTGACAATATCCAAACTTTTTTGTGTTTTGTAACAGATGTTTCTTTCCATTAATCGAATGGCTGTTGCACAGTTTGGATGCTGGAATTACATTAGAGTGGATAAACGTTCGCAGGTAGCCTAGCCTACAGGAGACTTTTGAAGTAGCAAAATCAGATTAAAACATTGTTACTAGTTGTGTTTATGCCACACATAAAAGTGAATACATTTTAAAAGTTAAATGACAAATATTTTGGCTATATGTGACTCGTTTCAGGAAACTAGGCGTATGTCGCGGGTCACTACTTCACAGGAGAGCCATTTGAATATAAACTTTTTTTTTAAATCTAAATGCGTTTTTTTTAGCAGGAATGCCTTCTGGAACATGTGAACTTCCATGTGCCTTAATAACAAACTTGTATGCCATCTGTAAATACGAAAAAAATTGTTAAATTACGAGCCTAGTTGGTTAAGCCACAGAAAAAGACAGCAACCATCCCACTAGCCATGATTGGCTGAGATAATGAGTGGGCTGGACATGCCGAGAGAGGAGTTTGGATTAGTCTGCCATATAGCGCGCTTCTGTCTATTTGAACTGCTCAGTATGTGTGGGTAATCCTGTTTAACGCAGCTTTTTTTTAAAAAATGTATCGTGTTGTGGAGCTGCATAAGTGTTTTCTGGAAGATCGAGTTTTGAAATCAGTGGAATTAGAGTATGATAGCTAAAGAGATGGAGAATACACCTGTCTCCGGATTACATCTTCAAACTAAGGGAAACCATGGCATCCGTGACAGGGAGATGTGTCCATCATGCATGATGTATAAAGGTAAGATAGTCTAGCTAGCTAAATTTTCAGATATTACACGTTTCTAATTTTGACAGAAAGGGGATTAATTTCAAGGTAAAGTGTACTGTTAGCTAGCTAGCTAATGTTAGCTGGCTGGCTCGCTAGCTGACATTATGTGTATGATCTCATTATTCGTATCTCAGAGCCATTTGCTTGGCTAGTTAGAGCCTAATGTTAGCTAACTAACATTGAACCTGGTTGGTTAGCTACCTGCAGATTCATGCAGGGTAGTAACGGCATGAGTTGGGATTATGGTTAATTGTTTAGCTAGCTAGCTAACGTTAAGTGAATGATCTTATTATTCGTGTCTCAGAGCCATTTGCTTGGCTAGTTAGAGCCTAATGTTAGCTAGCTAACATTGAACCTAGTTGGTTAGCTACCTGCAGATTCATGCAGGGTAGTAATGTCATGAGTTGGGATTATGGTTCATTGTTTAGCTAGCTAGCTAACGTTAAGTGTATGATCTTATTATTCGTGTCTCAGAGCCATTTGCTTGGCTAGTTAGAGCCTAATGTTAGCTAGCTAACATTGAACCTAGTTGGTTAGCTACCTGCAGATTCATGCAGGGTAGTAATGTCATGAGTTGGGATTAAGGTAAATTGTTTACCTAGCTAGCTAGCTACATGTCTTAACAAAAGACTCCACTATGCAAGTAACCATTTCAGGTGCATTCGTAAATTCAGTCTGACTATGCCAGAGCGCAGAATAACTGATGAATTTACGAACGCACAACACCCATTGAAATGTCGGCAAAAAAGCGTAATTAAATTGTTGCCAGCAGCACAGTTACAGTCACCAACGCTTTGGACTTTTACTCGCCCTAGCAGAGCTGGTTAGGCTGTTTTGTCATCAAGAGGTAAACAATTAACCATAATCCCAATTTTGTGTCTGGAAGTAGCTAGCAAGCTAGCCAATGTTAGCCAGTTAGCTTGGGTGCTTGACTGCAGTTGTGAGGTCAGAGCGCTTGGATCAACCCTTCTCATTGGCTAGAGCGTCAATTGTGCGCTCTGAACGCTCCGAGAGCGAAACGAGATGGGTGGGGCTAAAGCGTAAGAGGGTGTGAACGATGCTGAATGGGTGTAGACAAAGAAGAGCTCTTCAGTAGGTACCAAAACATTCAAAGGCCATTTTCACAAAAGGGAGATTACAAATTGATCAACTTTCAAAGCAGAATTACTTTCCCATTGTTCACTTGAAACCTCTACGTGATCGGTGTCCCTTATATGGGACAGTTGTTGCTCAATATGCGATATGTGACTAGAATGGTGTTGTAAACAACAGCCAACTTTCCAGGACATAGACATGTCTTATATGTGCAGAAAGCTTCAATTCTTGTTAATCTAACTGCAGTGTCCAATTTACAGTAGCTATTGCAGCTAAAACATACAATGCTATTGTTTGAGGATAGTGTACAACAACAAAACACTTTTATTCCGGCAACTGGTTTGGTACATTCACCTCTGAAGGTAAATAATGTATTTACATTCAGTAATCTTGCTCTGATTTGTTATCCAGAGGGTCCCAGAGATAAAAAGTAGTGTAGTTTTGTTTGAAAAATCAATTTTTATATTCAAATGTAGGAACTGGGTTCTACAGTTTGACTTCTGACTCCACACCCACCCCGCCCGGCCATCTAGATTTGAGAAGGTTAGTGTCTTTTCTGTAGGGATGCTAATGATCCATCATTTATGACATTCCTGGGAGTGTGCATACTTACATTTTGTATTACCATAGCATTTTTGTATGTTCTCTATAGTTATGTACTTCAAAACCAATTCGGCACATTTGGGAAAACTCCTGGCAGACTTGATACAAACTATTGTGTTGTGATCGAATTCTTCACTGAATCAGTCTGAAACTTTGCATACTGCTGCCATCTTGTGGACAACATCTAAATTACATCTAGAATCCTACATCACTGTCTGGCCTTTCTCTTGCATTTCAACGATCTGATGTGTTATATTCTACTACATTCCTTTCACATTTCTACAAACTTCTAAGTGTTTCCTTTCAAACGATATCAAGAATCAAGTCCTGTGTAGCTCAGTTGGTAGAGCATGGCGCTTGCAACGCCAGAGTTGTGGGTTCGATTCCCATGGGACACCAGTATGAAAAGATTTATGCACTCACTAACTGTAAGTCGCTCTGGATAAGAGCGTCTGCTAAAATGACAAAAAAATTAAAAAAAAATAAAAATATGCATATCCTTGCTACAGGCAGTTAGTTTTGGGTATGTCATTTTAGGCGAAAATTGAAAAAAAGGGTCCGATCCATAAGAGGTTTTAAATGCAGTGTATGATATAGCATTTTGTAGCTCTGTGTCTCTGCTTTTATCCGATGTAAAAAACACCATTTCAAATTTCACAACTGAACTGATCCAAATGTAGTTAATGGAATAAAAAATTCAAATAACAGGGTTTTTGCACCATTATTCAAAATACATTTTCAGTTGAATTGTACTCAATTGTACTCACTTGAAAACAATAATGCAAGTATGGTGTTGTAGGCTAGTCTAGGTAGGATAATTGTATTATACCTGAAAAAGATCAATAGGGGAGCTTTTTTAGCTGCGTGTCTTCACTGTTCTTTCATATGCAATGACACACACTGGCCTGTCCACTGCCTATCAGCTATTCCTCTATCTTGTGGATTTATATAGTATATTGGTGCAGATTTGAATGATCTTATGCATGGTATGATTGCTAGTTAACCTATTGCAGATTTGGACAAACAATCCAACTACCACTATTGTCATTATGGATAGAGGGCAGGATAGACAGTTGACTGGTTGACTATATTGAACTGTGGTATAGTAAGCGTGCGGAAAGGCGTAGTACATAAGGGAAGTACCAAAGCAACTTGATAAGGGAGGCGCATGCAAGCAGATAAGGACATTTGGCCGTATGGAAGACATTATATAGTAAAACCTGCAAAATGGTGAATGTAAAATCAGGGGGAAATTGCTCTATCCTCCCCTGTGCCCAATAAAAAAAAAACACACAACCCTATTTTGGACCAGCCCCCCACCCCAGTAAATTTTGAACTGTCCCTAAGTACACTGATATCTCATTGTGACTCTCCAATACTGTCCCAGCTCTCATTCATCCCACTGCCCTCAGACCAGGCAGGAATGCTGGTACATTGATTTCTCTACCTCATATCAGTGGGCTTACAACACCTACTGGGGACAGGTGATCAGAGCCACATGCATATAAATAATAGAAGTCAACAGGAGTGTATGTGTGTGTGTATGTATGTGTGTGTGTGCGTGTGTGTGTGCGTGCATGTTTCTATGCTATACAGTGTTTTTCCTACTTTAGGAGGGCAGAATTATATCCCCCTTTAATTGCAGCAAAGACATATATAAAGTCATTTTCTACTCCAAACATATGCTTGACAGCTCTTTGCCAAGGGACACAATCAAGAGAGAGAGTGAGACATGCACAACCACACACTGACACATCCACACACACAGTGACACGTACACAGAGAGAGCGATACAGAGAGGGACCGGTGGCTTCTCTTCGCTTATCACTGCAGAACACCGGCGAGTGAATAAAAGGGATCAGAAGAGAGAAAAAGAGAGAGAGAGAGAAAGAGAGAGAGAAGGAGAAAGAAGGAAAGGAGTACAATAGGCCACCCCGCTGTGAACAACCATCTCAGACGTCTCTACACCATATCTCACTCTCCCCTACTCCTCTCCGTCGACTGACAAAAGGTGAACGATAGGGGAAGGAGAAGTTTCACAAGGCAAATTGAAATCAATTTCTACAAAAGCCTGTCTGCCTCAGCTGGAGGAGCCAGGATAGCTGTTCAGAGCTGATCTGTGTCAGAGCTAGCCTGGCTACAATAGGCTGAATGCCCTGGCCATGTCCTTCATTAGCCTAGCTAAGCTGTGATAACAGGACTCTCTGAAAACAGGCATATCCTCCGCTTTATTATGTTTGTCCATTTTTTAATTCACTCTGGAACATGGCGGAGACGTTAGAGATGTGATAAGAGAGAAAAGACCTTGAGCTTCTGAACCAAAGTATTTTATATCTGTCTAGAGGAGTGTCGCCTGTGTTTGTCCTGTCTCTCTGTCTGTGTCTAGGACTGTATTCAAAAAGCGTCTCAGTGTGGGATTGTCCACCCTGTCCATAGTATTGTATTCATTATGAAAGACTAAACAGATCCTAGATAAGCACTCCTACTCTGAGACTATTTTGTGAACACGGGCCCTATACTGTGAGAGATAGAGAGAGAGGAAAAGAGAGAACCTTTGTCCTCTTATACTAGTATCTCTGTCCTGTGGCTTCTTCTCTGTGTCTGTCTCTAGGACTGTAGATGGAGGAAGAGAAGTGCTTTGTCTGTAGCTATGAAGTGCTTTGAAAGGCTGGTCAAGGCTCACATCAACACCATTATCCCAGAAACCCTAGACCCACTCCAATTTGCATACCGCCCCAACAGATCCACAGATGATGCAATCTCTATTGCACTCCACACTGCCCTTTCCCACCTGGACAAGAGGAACACCTACGTGAGAATGCTATTCATTGACTACAGCTCAGCATTCAACACCATAGTGCCCTCAAAGCTCATCACTAAGCTAAGGATCCTGGGACTAAACACCTCCCTCTGCAACTGGATCCTGGACTTCCTGACGGGCCGCCCCCAGGTGGTAAGGGTAGGTAACAACACATCTGCCACACTGATCCTCAACATGGGGGCCCCTCAGGGGTGCGTGCTCAGTGTTCACCCATGACTGCATGGCCAGGCACGACTCCAACACCATCATTAAGTTTGCCGACGACACAACAGTGGTAGGACTGATCACCGACAACGATGAGACAGCCTATAGGGAGGAGGTCAGAGACCTGGCCGTGTGGTGCCAGGATAACAACCTCTCCCTCAACGTGACCAAGACAAAGGAGATGATTGTGGACTACAGGAAAAAAAAGAGGACTGAGCATGCCCCCATTCTCATCACCAACGAACTATCATGGTCCAAACACACCAAGACAGTCGTGAAGAGGGCACGACAAAGCCTATTCCCCCTCAGGAGACTGAAAAGATTCGGCATGGGTCCTCAGATCCTCAAAAAATTCTACAGCTGCACCATCGAGAGCATCCTGACTGGTTGCATCACCGCCTGGTATGGCAACTGCTTGGCCTCCGACCGCAAGGCACTACAGAGGGTAGTGCGTACGGCCCAGTACATCACTGGGGCCAAGCTTCCTGCCATCCAGGACCTCTATACCAGGCGGTGTCAGAGGAAGGCCCTCAAAATTGTCAAAGACTCCAGCCACCCTAGTCATAGACTGTTCTCTCTGCTACCGCACGGAAAGCGGTACCGGAGTGCCAAGTCTAGGTCCAAAAGACTTCTCAACAGCTTCTACCCCCAAGCCATAAGACTCCTGAACAGCTAATCATGGCTACCCGGACTATTTGCACTGCCCCCCCACCCCATCTTTTTACGCTGCTGCTACTCTGTTAATTATTTATGCATAGTCACTTTAACTCTACCCACATGTACATATTACTTCAACTACCTCAACTAGCCGGTGCCCCCGCACATTGACTCTGCACCGGTACCCCCCTGTATATATAGCCTCCCTACTGTTATTTTATTTTACTTCTGCTCTTTTTTTCTCAACACTTTTTTGTTGTTGTTTTATTTTACTTTTTTATTTAAAATAAATGCACTGTTGGTTAAGGGCTGTAAGTAAGCATTTCACTGTAATGTCTGCACCTGTTGTATTCGGCGCATGTGGCCAATAAAATTTGATTTGATTTGATTTATAGTTTCTTTGTCTAGTGACCTCTCTCTGAGTGTTTTATTAAAGATAGTATCACTGTCCATGTGTCTGTTGTCCTCTCATAGTATCTCTGTCCGATTGCCTAGCTTTCACCATGGCAGCTTAATGATGCGGATGGAACCTGGAAGTGGTTCTCTGGACCAAGCCCTGACCTATTCTCTCTCTGAGTAAAGGTTTCTCTCTCTCTCTCTCTCTGTCTCAATTCAATTCAAGGGGCTTTATTGGAATATGAAACATTGCCAAAGCAAGTGAAATGGATAAACAAAGTGAAATAAACAATAAAAAGTGAACAGTAAATATTACACTCACACAAGTTCCAAAAGAATAAAGACAATTCAAATGGTATTATGTCTATATACAGTGTTGTAACTATGGGCAAATAGTTAAAGTAAAAAAGGGAAAATAAATAAACAAATATGGGTTGTATTTGTTCTTCACTGGTTGCCCTTTTCTTTTGGCAACAGTTCACAAATCTTGCTGCTGTGATTGCACACTGTGGTATTTCACTTAATTGGATTTGTTTTCAAATTCTTTGTGAGTCTGTGTAATCTGAGGGAAATATGTGTCTCTAATATGGTCATACATTTGGCAGGAAGTTAAGAAGTGCAGCTCAGTTTCCACCTCATTTTGTGGGCATTGTGCATATAGCCTGTCTTCTCTTGAGAGGCAGATCTGCCTACGGTGACCTTTCTCAATAGCAAGGCTATGCTCACTGATTCTGTACATAGTCAAAGCTTTCCTTAAGTTTGGGTCAGTCACAGTGGTCAGGTATTCTGCCACTGTGTACTCTCTGTTTAGGGCCAAATAGCATTCTAGTTTGCGCAGTTTTGTTGTTAATTCTTTCCAATGTGTCAAGTAATTATCCTTTTGTTTTCTCATGATTTGGTTGGGTCTAATTGTGTTGTTGTCCTGGGGCACTGTGGAGTCTGTTTGTGTTTGTGAACAGAGCCCCAGGACCAGCTTGCTTAGGTGACTCTTCTCCAGGTTCATCTCTCTGTAGGTGATGGCTTTGTTATGGAAGGTTTGGGAATCGCTTCCTTTTAGGTGGTTGTAGAATTTAACGGCGCTTTTCTGGATTTCGATAATTAGCGGGTATCGGCCTAATTCTGCTCTGCATGCATTATTTGGTGCTTTACATTGTACACAGAGGATATTATTGCAGAATTCTGCATGCAGAGTCTCAAGAATCCATCTTGTTGTTTTGTGTGGGTGTGTCCGAGTGTATGCATCTGAGCGTGTGTGTTCGTGCAATGAGTCTGTATGTTCAGTAGACTGCAGCCACAGACACTCCACTGTCTGTATTACTGTGTGTTCCTCTAGGGCTTCTGGCTGGGATTATGATTGGTGGGATCCAGTTCCTCAGTATGGCCTTGTTTTAAACAACAGGCAAACGAGGGGAGAGAGGCTTTTGTCTTGTGGTAAAGCTAGGTTTGCGTCCCAAATGGCACCCTATTCCCTATAGTGCACTATTTGTGACCAGCGCCCATAGGGCCCTGGTCAAAAGAAGTGCACTAAATAAGGAATAGAGTGTCATTTGGGACGCAAACCTAGAGTGGAAAAGAGAGAGAATATATGAAACCATCAACCATCTTCATTGCATTAAATTCATATCTTCTTATTTCCCTACTCCATTGGTTTTTATACATGGGTGTGTCTCAAATGTCCCATATTCACTATATAGTGCACTACATTTGACCAGGTCCCAATCACTATATAGGGAATAGGGTGCCATTTGAGATGCACACAGCCAATGACTTCCCACACCATCAACTCCTCTTCTCGTCTCAACACAGATGTTGTTGCATTTCACTGTGAAAACAACAGCTTGCATTGAGGCTCCATATCACATGCTTTTAGGTGGTTGAGGGTGGTATTCCATTCGTCATGACAACAGCGATATACATTGATCTTATTAGCTTATCCTCCTTCCCAGAATGCTTTGCTCTCTCTGCAGCTCACCACACCAGCAGAATACTTTGTGTTGTTCTCTTCCTCTTCCACACACACACCCACACACACAAACAAATCTCTTTTTCCCACTCGCTGTACATTAACTAGTTACTGTTTGAATAAAAAGTCATTAGGATTACATAGCCATTTAGCTAAGTGACATTGGGTGTAATTGTACCATCCATCACATCCTGTGTAATAACACACTCGGAGGAGCTACATGTTGATTAGTCCTCGGCCAATTTCACTTGTGGACAGAAATAATGACTGAGGTGGGAGAGAGGGGGAGGGGGAGAGGTGGGGAGAGAGATGGTGGGGTCAGAGGCATTGACCCAAGGCCAAATTAACTTCGGGAAAACAACAAACTAATAACATTGTTGTCGTGAGCTAAACTCCTAGCTACCACTGGGCCTTTAATCTAACCTCCTCTCTCTCCCTGTTTCTCTCTCTTTTGAGTGCTTTGCTTTCCACCTCTCAACTTTCAGTTGTCTTTATAATGATGTTGCTTTTCTATATTAAAATGTCTTCCGTTGCTCTCCACCCTCTCTAATTTCTGCCCTATGGACCCTGGTCAAAAGTAGTTCACTATATGGGGAATTGGGTGCCATTTGAGACGCAGCCATGGCATTTTGTTACGGCTTAATAAAGACTACCAGGGTGTGTAGTGTTCCTTCCTCCATTCCCTCCTTGGCCCTCTTTCCTTTAAGCTGACCCCCTGAAATCCAATTGCCTGGTTGTAATTACCACTGGAAACAGGAATGGAAGCAGTCATTAATCAAGACAAGGGATGCATCTAAATGGCACCCTATTCCTTACGTAGTGCACTACTTTAAGCAAAGCGCTATTTACTTTTGACCAGAGCCCCATTGGGCCCTGGTCTAAAGCAGTGCACTATATTGGGAAGAGGGTGCCATTTTGGACAAAGCCAAGCAGAAAGCATAAGGCATTGGCATTGTCTTGTTCTGTTCAGTAGCCCAAGCCCCCAGCATTGTATTGAGGTATTAAAATCAACCCCTAAATTCCAACACATGATTTGAAGGGTGAGTGAACCCTACACCTCACAGTAGAGGTCCTACAATGACTTCTTCACCCCATAGATATGTTCCATTTCCTTTCTTCTATCCTCATTGTCGTATTCCTCCCTTGTGCTCTCTCTCTCTCTCTCTCTCTCTCTCTCTCTCTCTCTCTCTCTCTCTCTCTCTCTCTCAATTCAGTCATTGATTTCTCCTCCTCTTCTCTCCATCCTTCCTCTCTATGTTTGAGGAAGTCTTCAACACCACCTGCCCTGGGCCAGGATCAAAGCAAGGCTATAATTGTAATTACTCTTTAAGAAGAAGATCTCTTATTTACTTAACATGTCTGCCTTTTGTCTATGGCCCAGAACACAATGGGGCTGATGGGGCCTCTTTTATTGGTTAAGAATAATAAGAAAAAAAATATTTGATTGGTGGGCCAAGGGAGGAAAGCTTCTTTGATTGGTTAATAAGACAAAAATCCTCTTTGATTTGTGTGTGGAGGTGGGCGTGACTTGTTAAGATCACTACAGGGTAATGAATGGGGTTGTAATGGAGATCTCTGTTAGTCCTTTCTTTAACCATGCAGAAGTAACATGCCTAACGGCCTCCCACCCTCCACCTCGCCCATCTGTGAAAATGTGAAACGCTGAATAGTCTTATTTTGAAACAGAAAAGGATGTAGTTTACTCGAAACAAAAGCTACCTAGAAAGCTGGATAAAAGAGTAATGATGGAGAGTTTTTTTAAGGCTGGGCCTTTTCTTCTCTGCAAGTAGATGAGACTAAGGAATTTAATTGCTCGTCAGCTAATGATGCTGTTTTATAGAGTTAATATCCCTCACCCTGACAATGTAATAGATAAGAGCAGAGGGCTGAAGTCAATGTAGTGGAGGGTGGGAGGGAGGGAGGGATGGTGGGAGGAAAGGGGGAGGGAGGGAGGGAGGGGAGAGAGAGAGAAAGAGAGAGAGAGAGAGAGCGCACACGCAAGACAGAGAGAGAGCGAGACAGAGTGAAATAAAGAGAGAGAAAGAGATATACATTTGATTATACCTCTTTAACTGTAAAAGGAGTGCATTGCATTGTGGGTGCTGGTGCCAGCTCCACCCCACTCCATTGTCCTCCTCATCATTTCATAAATAAGAAAAGTACTCTGGCACTAGGCAAGATCTTCCAAATAGAGAAAGTAATGGTTTTCTGGTCTTGCCCCAGTGTGTGTGTGTGTGTGTGTGTGTGTGTGTGTGTGTGTGTGTGTGTGTGTGTGTGTGTGTGTGTGTGTGTGTGTGTGTGTGTGTGTGTGTGTGTGTGTGTGTGTGTGTGTGTGTGTGTGTGTGTGTGTGTGTGTAAGGAGTGGGAGGACAGTAAAGGTACCTGTTTGTAAATCGTGATGGTGGTGCCACCCCAGTCGCAACACTCTGAAAGCACTGCAACCTTATGAACATTTGAAGTGTGTATGTGTGTGTGTGGTGTGTGTGTGTGTGTGTGTGTGTGTGTGTGTGTGTGTGCGTAAGGAGTGGGAGAACAGTAAAGGTACCTGTTTGTAAATCGTGATGGTGGTGCCACCCCGGTCGCAACACTCTGAAAGCGCTGCAACATTATGAAAATTTGAAGTGTGTATGTGTGTGTGTGTGTTTCTGTGTGTGTGTGTGTGTGTGTGTGTGTGGAATGGACTGCTTCTCTCAGCAGGCAGGCAGTCAAGCCTGTGTTGCATTTTGCTGTAGTAAATCCAGCCCAGGGGACAGTGAGTCTCTGGATGCTGCCCAAATGTCACCCTATTCCCTATATAGTGCACTATATATGGAATAGGGTGCCATTTGGGATGCGGTCTCTCTGTTAAAGGCTAATGCTCTACACCGCCTAACATCACATCACAAGGCCATGTAGAAACCCTCCCTCCCAGGACTCATCAAAGATCCCTATAATGCATGATGATAACACCATGCCTATCAAAGACAGTACAGACCTCCTGGGGCCATGTGTGGTAAAATGCTAGGTAGCTAAATAGCATTAGACCAGACTACACACACACACCTCATGGGGTCTCCTGGGTCCATTTAAATTGCTGACCACACACCAGTTGATTCCAGGCAGACAGTATTCAGTTTAATATGGCAGATCATTTTTTATGAAAGATTCATTTACAGTGAGCTGAATAAATTAGACAACAGTATTCGATTATTTTGAGGTTTATTTAACTTCTGTTGAAATCTGTGCGAAAGGGTGTATTTGCAATCTGTAAATTTCATCAGTTTATTATACTGTTTGTGAGTCATGTGGATAAAGGAGATGGCACTGTTTGCATTGCTGACAGCCAAATCAACAATGCAGTGCTCTAGTTCTGCTCTGAAACTTGAGCATCTTAATTAAACATGATTGTTAGCGTGTGAGAGAGGAGAGGATGGGTCGGTTGCCAAAGTCAACTCCTTGGGCTCCCTGCGCTGCTGCTCTGCTGTGGTGTGTGTGTGTGTGTGTGTGTGTGTGTGTGTGCACCAGGACACGACAGCCAACTGGGTCAAGGATCTGATTTCTCCATCCGTCCCCAATGGTGAAAGATTGCCCCTTTATCTTCCTATTAATAGATTTTCTTCATGATGACGCGTGGAGCCAAGTTTCTCTCTGTCTTTGTGAGTAGGAAATGTCCTCATGGAGTTACTCTGTTATGACACTAGCCAAAAGCTTTCCCCTTAGGGTATTGTCTTAAGATTCTATACTTTTTTATTAGATTAGATTTGTTTATTAGATTATTTATTTATTTATTTTATTTCACCTTTATTTAACCAGGTAAGCCAGTTGAGAACAAGTTCTCATTTACAACTGCAACCTGGCCAAGATAAAGCAAAGCAGTGCGACAAAAACAACAACAACACAGAGTTACATATGGGATAAACACAACGTACAGTCAATAACACAATACAAAATCTAAATACAGTGTGTGCAAATGTCTTAAGTTATGGAGGTAAGGCAATAAATAGGCCATAGTGCAAAATGGAATGATAGATTTTTGCAGTTCGTTCCAGTCATTGGCAGCAGAGAACTGGAAGGAATGGTGGCCAAAGGAGGTGTTGGCTTTGGGGATGACCAGTGAGATATACCTGCTGGAGCGCATACTACGGGTGGGTGTTGCTATGGTGACCAATGAGCTAAGATACGGCGGGGATTTGCCTAGCAGTGATTTATAGATGACCTGGAGCCAGTGGGTTTGGTGACGAATATGTAGTGAGGGCCAGCCAACGAGAGCGTACAGGTCACAATGGTGGGTAGTATATGGGGCTTTGGTGACAAAACGGATGGCACTGTGATAGACTACATCCAATTTGATGAGTAGAGTGTTGGAGGCTATTTTGTAAATGTCCTCGCCGAAGTAAAGGATCTGTAGGATAGTCAGTTTTACGAGGGCATGTTTGGCAGCATGAGTGAAGGAGGCTTTGTTGCGATATAGGAAGCAGATTCTAGATTGAACTTTGGATTGGAGATGCTTAATGTGAGTCTGGAAGGAGAGTTTACGGTCTAACCAGACACCTAGGTATTTGTAGTTGTCCACATATTCTAAGTCAGACCTGCCTGAGAGTAGTGATTCTAGTCGGGTGGGCGGGTGCAAGCAGCGTTCGATTGAAGAGCATGCATAATGATGAAAGAGATAGCATCACTGGAGGCACCGATTGAGCTGGTCTCTGCGTGTGTGGGGGGTGGGACAAAGAGCTATCTGAGGCAGGTTGAGCGGGACTGGGGGCTCTACAGTGAAAAAGTACAATAAGAACTAACCGAAACAGCATTAGGCAAGGCATATTGACATGGGAGAGAGACATAAAACAATCACAGGTGTTATTCGAGAGAGCTAAGACAACAGCTGGTAATGGCGACGAAAGTTTGAGCTGAGGCTAAACAGATAAACAGGATGGGGTACCGTATAAAGGAACAGTCCAGCAGGCATCAGCTGTGTAGCTGAGTGATCATAAGGTCCAGTGAATAGCAATAAGTGAGTCCGGGAGCAGTTCAGTGGCTGCTACGGCACAGGCGAGCAGGAGGCACCGCTGTTGATTGCGTGTGCTAGCGGGCCGGGGCTAGCAGATGGATCTTCGTGGGCGTCGCAACGGGAAGCCTGTTAAAACCTCATCAGACGATTACGTCGGCAGACCAGTCGTGATGGATCGGCGGGGCTCCGTGTCAACACTAGGAGGTCCCGTCCGGTTGACAGAGAGGTAGATAGCCGGGAGATGGGCCTGGCTCGAGGCTAGCTCAAGGCTAACTGGGGCTTGCTTCGGGACAGTGGTGATTAGCCAACAACAACAACAGCCATTCGGTTGCAGCTAGCTATTTGCGATGATCCGGTGTTAAGGTCCGGTGATTCAGTGATTCCAGAAGAAAATCCGATATGCTCTGGCTCGATAGCGCGATGTGCAGACTGTGCAGACTGGCCGATAATTATCCAGGCTAGAGCTGGCTGGTAGGTAGTGCAGGCCACGGACAATGGTGAAAACCGCTAATGGTGGCTAATAGCAAGTAACTAGTTAGCTGGTTCTAGATAAAAATGTATAAAGAAATAATAGAATCCGTTCCACATTGGGTGAGGCGGGTTGCAGGGAAGTATATTTAGTTAAAGGATGGAAAGTGAGATTGAGAAATATATACGAAAAAGACAAAAAAACAAAAAACTGACTATTTACATGAGGACACTACAGAAAACACGACCGCACTGCTACGCCATCTTGGAATTCTCGGTAAACATACACATAGATAAGTACACAAATACACATTCATAAATAAAATTATGACAAAAAACATAATTATGTTAATCCATTGTGGTCCTGCATCCTTAAGTCCAGAGGAGTGTCACTTTAACACCTAAACCCAACCCCCTCCTTCCCCGCTGTCTGGTCTCATACCACCTACCTGGAGTCCTCCTAGCTGCTTGTGACTCAGAGAGATGAACCAGTCACTGATTCGACATGTGAAGCCAGAAGAGGACTGACGATCCCCACAGAGCCTGGTTCCTCTCTAGGTTTCTTCTTAGGTTCCTGCCTTTCTAGGGAGTTTTTCCTAGCCACTGTGCTTCTACATCTGCATAGTTTGCTGTTTGTGGTTTTATGCTGGGTTTTTGTATAAGGAATTTGTGACATCTGATGATGTTAAAAGGGCTTCATAAATACATTTGATTTGATGTGCCCACCTCTGCTGCTGCCCTGCCTGCCAGCCCAAATATATAGACCAGTTAGGGCCATCAACCTTTATTAGCTAATTATGCTGTTACGGCCATTAAGTGTGGCCTAGCCTCGGCCTGGCTGCGGCTCCCCTGGAGGTAGCTAGCCTAACAACCTGTTCTGAGTCGCAAATGGCACCCTATTCTCTATATAGTGCACTACTTTTGTCCAGGGCAGATAAGGCTTTTTGGGGCGCAGGCTAACAAGCTCACTGTGATGCTAACAGAGGCTAAAGAGGTAGCACTGCGGCCTGGCCTGTAGCTCAGCTTGATTTGACACCACACATGAAAGTGTCACTGTAGAGAAAGACACTCTGGATTAGCTATGTAATTAGCTACTGCCACTATAGTCTATAGGCCATGCGGCTTGCAACTCAGAGGCTGTCCGTTCTACCACCAAAGATATTCACAAAGCACTCCCGCACCAAAGATATTCATTAAGCATTTTCACTTTTTCACACTATCCAAATCTAAAGCAAATGAAGCCAATTAAAACTAGTTATTTCTGCAGGCAATGCGTCCTGCACTCGAAGGCAGTCTGTGCAACATCACAAAGATATTCACAAAAGTGTGTTCATTTCACTCCCCTGTTCAAATCTAAAGCAAATGTAGCTAATAAAACAGTAGAAATTGATTTTTCTACTGTACACTTAGAGCTAGTCCATGCAACATCCAAAGAGAAAACTATGGTCACTCATTTCACTGTCCAGATTGAAGCAAATGTAGTCAATAAAAGAGATGACTTCCCTAGACATAGCGAAGGCCTGAAGGTGTTTCTAGATTGCCACTGTGAAATATGCATCAAGGGGCAGGGTGTTGTCTCTCTGGCTACTGCCCTCCAGCCTCCACAATGCATTGTTGTTGTTGTTCTGACTGTTTTTAATGCACTGAGTGGAGAAGTATGTGTCCCTAATGGTACCCTGACCCTATGTAGAGCCCCATAGGTCTCTGGTCAAAAGTTGTGCAGTACATAGGTAATGGGGTGCAATTTGGGATGAAGGGGAAGGAGATAGAGATGATACATCAGATACATCAGAGAACTATGTTTTTCTTTCATTCTCTTCAGTTTGGCCACAGCTGACTCATTCTGTAGTTTGTCTACCGGTGTATACTCTAAAAGCAATCAAGAAAGGAAAATGTATTTGTTGGGTTTGTTGTGTTGCTATAAAGGAAGATATTTCTGCTGGGGAGTGTGCCGTGCACATGTGGGATTGTTGCAGAGCTAATGGAGGGACCAACAGTAATCGTGATAGATGGAGACATTAGAGAAAAGGATTCCTTGGTTTTGATGCACCAGCCGGTCATACTCAGCTGAGACTCAAGGAATAGAAAACACAAGCTTGATATTGCTGAAAGAGCAATCGAATTGAAGCGTTAGGTTAGAATAAAAGTATGTACTATGTTACCTCACCTAGATGAGGTAGATTTGGAGTGGTGTGATTTTGTGTAGATGGGGATATGAGTCAGGTTTACAGTTGGGCCATTGGCAATACTGTTGTTGGTCATTCTGTTGTTATCAGAAGTCCTTTTTTATTATTTTATCACTATCTTATTTACAAGGTCATCTGTAATTTGCGAGGATGACAAACTACACTGAACAAAAATATAAACGCAACATGCAAAAATTTCAAACATTACAGGTACAGTTCATATAAGGAAATCAGTCAATTGAAATAAATAAATTAGGCCCTAATCTATGGATTTCACGTGACTGGGAATACAGATACAGTGGCTTGCGAAAGTATTCACCCCACTTGGCATTTTTCCTATTTTGTTGCCTTACAACCTGGAATTAAAATGGATTTTTGGGGAGTTTGTATAATTTGATTTACACAACATGCCTACCACTTTGAAGATGCAAAATATTTTTTCTTGTGAAACAAACAAGAAATAAGACAAAAAAAATTGAGCGTGCATAACTATTCACCCCCCCCAAAAAAAAATATCAATAGTTTGTAGAGCCACCTTTTGCAGCAATTACAGCTGCAAGTCTCTTGGGGTATGTCTCTATAAACTTGGCACATCTAGCCACCAGGATTTTTGCCCATTCTTCAAGGCAAAACTGCTCCAGCTCCTTCAAGTTGGATGGGTTCCACTGGTTTACAGCAATCTTTAAGTCATACCACATATTCTCAATTGGACTGAGGTCTGAGCTTTGACTAGGCCATTCCAAGACATTTAAATGTTTCCCCTTAAACCACTCGAGTGTTGCTTTAGCAGTATGCTTAGGGTCATTGTCCTGCTGGAAGGTGAACCTCCGTCCCAGTCTCAAATCTCTGGAAGACTGAAACAGGTTGGTTTCCCTCAAGAATTTCCCTGTATTTAGCGCCATCCAACATCCTTAAATTCTGACCAGTTTCCCAGTCCCTGCCGATGAAAACAGACATAGTGTTTTCCTTGATGGCCAAAAAGCTCAATTTTAGTCTCATCTGACCAGAATACCTTCTTCCATATGTTTGGGGAGTCTCCCACATGCCTTTTGGCGAACATCAAACGTGTTTGCATATTTTTATTTTAAGCAATGGCCACTCATCCGTAAAGCCCAGCTCTGTGGAGTGTACGGCTTAAAGTGGTCCTATGTGGAGCTTTGCAGCTCCTTAAGGGTTATATTTGGTCTCTTTGTTGCCTCTCTGATTGATGCCCTCCTTGCCTGGTCCGTGAGTTTTGGTGTGCGGCCCTCTCTTGGCAGGTTTGTTGTGGTGCCATATTCTTTCAATTTTTTAATAATGGATTTAATGGTGCTCCGTGGGATGTTCAAAGTGTCTGATATTTTTTTTATAACCCAACCCTAATCTGTACTTCTCCACAGCTTTGTCCCTGACCTGTTTGGAGAGCTCCTTGGTCTTCATGGTGCCGCTTGCTTGGTGGTGCCCCTTGCTTAGGGGTGTTGCAGACTCTGGGGCCTTTCAGAACAGGTGTATATATACTGAGATCATGTGACAGATCATTTGACACTTAGATTGCACACAGGTGGACTTTATTTAACTAATTATGTGACTTCTGAAGGTAATTGGTTGCACCAGATCTTATTTAGGTGCTTCATAGCAAAGGGGGTGAATACATATGCACGCACCACCTTTCCGTTATTTTTTTGTTGTTGAATTTTTTGAAAGAAGTAATTTTTTTCATTTCACTTCACCAATTTGGACTATTTTGTGTATGTCCGTTAAATGAAATCCAAATAGAAATCCATTTAAATTACAGGTTGTAATGCAACAAAATAGGAAAAACGCCAAGGGGGATGAATACTTTTGCAAGGCACTGTATGCATCTGTTGGTCACATATACCTTAAAAAAAAAGGTAGGGGTGTGGATCAGAAAACCAGTTTGACCACCTTTTGCCTCATCCAAGGTGACGCATTTCCTTTGCATATACAGTGGGGAAAAAAAAGTATTTAGTCAGCCACCAATTGTGCAAGTTCTCCCACTTAAAAAGATGAGAGAGGCCTGTAATTTTCATCATTGGTACACGTCAACTATGACAGACAAAATGAGAAAAAAAATTGTAGGATTTTTAATGAATTTATTTGCAAATTATGGTGGAAAATAAGTATTTGGTCAATAACAAAAGTTTCTCAATACTTTGTTATATACCCTTTGTTGGCAATGACACAGGTCAAACGTTTTCTGTAAGTCTTCACAAGGTTTTCACACACTGTTGCTGGTATTTTGGCCCATTCCTCCATGCAGATCTCCTCTAGAGCAGTGATGTTTTGGGGCTGTCGCTGGGCAACACAGACTTTCAACTCCCTCCAAATATTTTCTATGGGGTTGAGATCTGGAGACTGGCTAGGCCACTCCAGGACCTTGAAATGCTTCTTACGAAGCCACTCCTTCGTTGCCCGGGCAGTGTGTTTGGGATCATTGTCATGCTGAAAGACCCGGCCACGTTTCATCTTCAATGCCCTTGCTGATGGAAGGAGGTTTTCACTCAAAATCTCACGATACATGGCCCTATTCATTATTTCCTTTACACGGATCAGTCGTCCTGGTCCCTTTGCAGAAAAACAACCCCAAAGCATGATGTTTCCACCCCCATGCTTCACAGTAGGTATGGTGTTCTTTGGATGCAACTCAGCATTCTTTGTCCTCCAAACACGACAAGTTGAGTTTTTACCAAAAAGTTCTATTTTGGTTTCATCTGACCATATGACATTCTCCCAATCCTCTTCTGGATCATCCAAATGCACTCTAGCAAACTTCAGACGGGCCTGGACATGTACTGGCTTAAGCAGGGGGACACGTTTGGCACTGCAGGATTTGAGTCCTTGGCGGCGTAGTGTGTTACTGATGGTAGGCTTTGTTACTTTGGTCCCAGCTCTCTGCAGGTCATTCACTAGGTCCCCCCGTGTGGTTCTGGGATTTTTTCTCACCATTCTTGTGATCATTTTGACCCCACGGGGTGAGATCTTGCGTGGAGCCCCAGATTGAGGGAGATTATCAGTGGTCTTGTATGTCTTCCATTTCCTAATAATTGCTCCCACAGTTGATTTCTTCAAACCAAGCTGCTTACCTATTGCAGATTCAGTCTTCCCAGCCTGGCGTAGGTCTACAATTTTGTTTCTGGTGTCCTTTGACAGCTCTTTAGTCTTGGCCATAGTGGAGTTTGGAGTGTGACTGTTTGAGGTTGTGGACAGGTGTCTTTTATACTGATAACAAGTTCAAACAGGTGCCATTAATACAGGTAACGAGTGGAGGACAAAGGAGCCTCTTAAAGAATAAGTTACAGGTCTGTGAGAGCCAGAAATCTTGCTTGTTTGTAGGTGACCAAATACTTATTTTCCACCATAATTTGCAAATAAATTCATAAAAAATCCTACAATGTGATTTTCTTGAAAAAAAAATCTCATTTTGTCTGTCATAGTTGACGTGTACCTATGATGAAAATTACAGGCCTCTCTCATCTTTTTAAGTGGGAGAACTTGCACAATTGGTAGCTGACTAAATACTTTTTTTCCCCACTGTAGTTGATTGGGCTGTTGAATGTGGCCTGTGGAATGTTGGATATTGGCTGGAACTGGAACACGCTGTCATACACGTCGATCCAGAGCATCCCAAACATGCTCAATTGGTGACATGTCTGGCGAGTATGCAGGCCATGAAAGAACTGGGACATTTTCAGCTTCCAGGAATTGCGTACAGATCCTTGCGACATGGGGCTGTGCATTATCATGCTGAAACATGAGGTGATGGTGGGCGATGAATGTCAAGACAATGGGCCTCAGGGTCTCGTCAAGGTATCTCTGTGCATTCAAATTGCCATCGATAAAATGCAATCGTGTTCATTGTCCGTAGCTTATGTCTGCCCGTACCATAACCCCACTGCCACCATGGGGCATTTTGTTTAACAGCATTGACATCAGCAATTCGCTCGGCCACATGAAGCCATACACACTGTCAGCCATCTGTTCGGTACAGTTGAAACCGGGATTCATCCGTGAAGAGCACACTTCTCCAGCGTGCCAGTGGTCATCGAAGTTGAGCATTTGCCCACTGAAGTCGGTTATGACGCCGAACTGTAGTCAGTTCAAGACCCTGGTGAGGACGACAAGCATGCAGATGAGCTTCCCTGAGACGGATTCTGACAGTTTGTGCAGAAATTCTTTGGGTGTGCAAACCCACAGTTTCATCATCTTTCCATGTGGCTCGTCTCAGACCATCCCGCAGGTGAAGAAGCCGGATGTGGAGGTCCTGGACTGGAATGATTACACGTGGTCTGCGGTTGTGAGGCAGGTTGAACGTACTGCCAAATTCTCTAAAACAACGTTGGAGGCGGCTTATGGTAGAGAAATTAACATTCAATTCTCTGGCAACAGCTTGGGTGGACATTCCTGCAGTCTGCATGCCAACTGCACGCTCCCTCAAAACTTGAGACATCTGTGGCATTGTGTTGTGTGGCAGAACTGCACATTTTAGGTTGGCCTTTTATTGTCCCCAGCACAAGATGCACCTGTGTAATGATCCTGCTGTTTAATCAGCTTCTTAATATGCCACACCTGTCAGGTGGATGGATTATCTTGGAAAAGGAGAAATGCTCACTAACAGGGATGCAAACAAATTAGTACACAATATTTGAGAGAAATAAGCTTTTTGTACGTATGGAAAATGTATAGGATATTTTATTTCAGCTCATGAAACATTGGACCAACACTTTACATGTTGCGTTTATATTTTTGTTCAGCATAAAAGGGAGCTGGAATGATCTTGGGGGCTGGAATTATATTCATCTTAATCATTTCAAGTAGATGTCAACACATTGCCAATCAGACAAAAGTTGGAATAGCTCCAACAATATGTTCAGGTTTCAAAAGGCTCACAATTGAATCAATTTCCCTGAGTGTTAATTTACATACAATTATCAGATTGCATTTTATTAGAGTAGAATAGCCACTTTTTTGGTCATTATTTGTAAGGCTATTATATGTGTTAAATATTATTCAGCTAGTGCAGCGTTCAGCTTGTCATTGTCCCCAGGAGGACCTCAGGGAGAGTTCAGGACAATGCGTCCTCTCTCCTCTCAGCGTTTTCTTTCAGAGATGGAGCTGGCCTGGCCCTCTTCTCAAAATCACCCCAACATCCTCCACCGTTTCAGAAGTGGATTTATTAGAGGCAATATTATTGTTGAAATCTATGGGGAAAATCCATTCAGACCCAATGTTTTGCCTGTCTCGTATACAACACAACCTTTGCAGTCGTTGAAAGTCATCAATAATTAAGTATTTAATAGCTAGCTAGCTGTATCGCTGGTCCAGCGCTATCAGATGATATGGTGAATAGGATTAACATATCAAAATAACACACGTAGATGCCTGTTAAATTGCATACATGCAGGTACATGTGTCAAGGGTTTCTGATTATTGTTCGCTAACCTTCCATCTTCTTCAATAATAACTTTATGTAATTGTGACTGACTGGGGCATGTCAGGGGACTGTCATAGCCCACTGAGCTAAAGCCTGGTAAGCCAACACAAGTCTTCAGATCTCAGGCAAACTTTATATGTTTCTGAATGATCATGTAATGTGTAATCTCTCTGATCTCCACTAGTTTTCTTCTGTATGGGTTATCGAGTCAATAGGTTCAGAAGTAGTGTATGCACATTCAGTTACTTAAAGGTGCAGGGGACAAAAGGTCATGAAAGAAAGATAGATGTTTTCCCTAGGTCAGGCCTGATTAACAGTGAGACCGCCATAGACCATGGACTTCCTGCTGTACTGTACTATGAGCTTCAGCTTCAGCTGGCATCCATCCTATCCCACAATCCTGTGAGTGCGTTGAGAAGGTGATTACGGTCAAATTAAGACTCTACAGTTGAAAGTGTAACGGCAGTGCAGTGGCGTAATTGAATAATTGCTGTTCACCCAAACGATCCCTCCTTCAACGGACGAATGGTCTCGTACTCATCAGATCAGCGTAATATTAACCATGACACGGGTCTAACCGCCGCAGTAATTAATGCACTGAATCAATTACAAATTACTCCATTTGGAGAATTCCTACAGGAGTCCGCTCATTACCACCACACTGATGAAGTCACAGTCCCATGTGAGAAAGGAGAGCAAGAGTGCCACTCTATTTACCTCCCTCTCATACTTCCATCTTTCTCACCCTCTCTTTCTCTCCCTCTCACCCTCCATCTCTCTCACCCTCTCTTTCTCTCCCTCTCACCCTCCATCTCTCTCGCCCTCTTGTCTCAACCGCACACTAACTATCTTATCTGGTCTTCATCATTGACCACCTATTCAAGTAGAATGTCACCTTTCCTTCTTGAACTCAGTGTACCATATGATGTACAAACTTTTTGGACTCATCACATTTGCTGCTGCTACTGTTTATTATACATCCTGTTGCCTAGTCACTTTATTCCTAGATACTGTATGTGTACATATCTACCTCAGTTACTTCGTACCCCTTCACATCGACTCGGTACCAGTACCCCTTGTATATAGCATCACATCCACTGGCTCCTAGGCTACACTAAGCCTTTTCTGTAAGCACCATTTAGTCTCCTGCTGTTGAGTTGAGTACAACCTAAAACCACTAGACCAACTATTACCTATAACTCAAGGAAATTGGCAGCAGCAGAGTAATAGGAGAAATATGCCCGTGGTTCGTGCACAAATGGTTAAGATATCATACGGTGAGTGCACAGCCATTCATTTCCTGGTAAAAGTCGGCTTTGATGACAGAGGGATTTCAGCTCAATTTGGGAGCTGTCATGGAGGTACATGGGAAAAAAGTGCAGATACAGGAGGACATACTGCCTGACTGGAGTGGCTGAGAGAGAGCGAGAGAGAGAGAGAGCGGGAGGGAGGGAGGGAGGGAGGGAGGGAGGGAGAGAGAGAGAGAGAGAGAGAGAGAGAGAGAGAGAGAGAGAGAGAGAGAGAGAGAGAGAGAGAGAGAGAGAGAGAGAGAGAGAGAGAGAGAGAGAGAGAGAGAGAGAGAGAGAGAGAGAGAGAGAGAGAGAGAGAGAGAGAGAGAGAAAAGCAGTAGTAGACACAGCAACACGTTCTTAGTGATGTGTTACATTAAATCTTATGGATTTTAACTGCATTGATGCTACACCGTGTTGGTGGGCTGTGTTAGAGGAAGAAAGGAGAGGAAGATGTGCAAAAACTTTACTTCATCATCTGGCGGACAAGACACTCAACAGCGAAGCTAGTCTGTGTGTTTGTGTGCCTGCCTGTGTACTTGTGTGCTTGCTATGAGTATGTGTGTGCGCACACACACACACACACACACTACTACTCCAATAAATCTCACATCATGTGATGAAGTCCACATGGAAGAGATAAAACGTATTATAAAGAGAGGGGCGGGCCCTTACCATTCCAGAGCCACTTGTGCATGTTTGAAATTGGATGCCAATATACCCAAGTCATGAGGAATTAATAAACAGGCAAAACGCTGTTATAAATGGATCTTAGTCATACAGTCTAAGGGGTTGTGTTTCACTTGTTGGTAAAAAGGTATTTTTGAAGTCTGAATAATATATGATTGTATCCCTGAGACTGAAATAGGTGAACTATTCACTAATTAATTGTTTATTGTAAGTGAATGAGCATGAGGGAATGATTAACATAATTATTGAGATGGAGAGAAATGGAGTGAAAAATGGGAAGAAAGAGATGATTTATACAATTCTGAGAGAGAGAGAGAGAGAGAGAGCGAGATGGAGATAACGGAAGCATGGTTCTTAATTACTGTGGTGCCAGATCGATTGCACTGTGACACGGTTCATTATCAGTAATGCCATAGAGAGGGAAGGAATTAGCCATGTGGAGTGTTAGAGGGATGAAGACGTTGTAAGGTAAATCAGAGGCCAACACCTGTGGCCTCAGAACATCAGACCTATACACAGACCATACAGACAATATAACACATATTAGCATACTGTATAACATACAGAACACACACACTTGCATATAAGTACACACACACACACACACACACACACATCGTACTATTACACAATATGTGTGAAGTCTAAGGTTCCTAGGCTAGGCCTGCCTAATTGTTATGTAACCTGACTACATTAACGTGAAAGTATGAATGTACTCTCATTGTTGGTTGTGGGTGTACCTAGGGAGAGCAGGTTGGCTTACCGGGGATCCAGGTGGACAGCTCTGGCCGACTCCGTGGTCGGGGTAGCACAAGCAGGTCGTGGATGTTCAGTTGGTGACAAACAACACATAATAGTAGGAAAAACTCCAAAAGAGAATGTCGAAACGAAAGATACAAAACCAAAAAGCCCTGCGGGTCGAGAGATCACACTTGTTCAGATGATTAGCTCTGTAATCACCCTCAACTGTGCACACCACCGACTTGTTATGTACACCGGAGCTTCCTTAACTGGCCCCAGCTGCCACTGCCCCCTAGGGTTAGAATGTGTATCATGATAGTGTGCTGAATAACTGTGGCCTAACCCCCTTATTTACCTACTACATAACAGTACACACACACACATCGTGCGCACACACACACACACACACACACACACACACAAAACACACACACACACACACACACACACATACACACACACTTATACACACACACACACACACACTATCTCTCTCACTCTAACACATAATGTCATACTGCAGGGGAATTCCAAGGGAATCAGCAGTCTCTCTTCATCATTATCAATATAAGTCCTCCAGTGTTTTCTGTCTGTGTCCCAAATGGCACCCTATTCCATATAATATAGGGCACTATTTTTCACCGGAAGCATATAGGCCCTGGTTCAAGGTAGTGCACTGTATAGGGAATAAGGTGCCATTTGGGACACAGTCTCAGTCTGCCCACCATCGTAACAGAGAGCGTAGCTGAATAAGGATGAAAGCCAGACGTCATGCAGAGCGACAATGATCTCCTCATTCTCCCTGTCACTTTAATCAAGCCGCTTACCCAAGATTTATAGGTGTCTGTGAATGTGTATGTGAGTCATCTAAGGAGTGTGTGTGGCAGGCACGTTCGTTTGAGGCACAGGCCTTTAAAAGCCCCCCCTTCCTCTTCTCTCCTCCCTCCTCATCCTCTACTCCGACCATGTGGAGAGAGGGAGAGAGAGGGAGAGAAATGGATGAAAGGAACCAGTATCCGCTGGGACCTCCTCCCTTATTCCAGCCTTCCAATGTAGTCTCTCTCTCTATCGGCCCTAATAAGCATCACACACACACACATACACACACACACACACACACACACACACACACCTGCAGACTGCTACTCAGCATTACTGGTAACACTTTTTCCTCTCCTTCAGCCCTAGGATGTACAGTATAGACCCAAATGGAACCATATTCCCATATAGTACACTACTTTTTACCAGTGCCCGTATGGAGAGCTGTGGAGAGCCATGTCTCCTTTCCTCCCTCTAATTGTGTTTTGTGTAGATTGTATCTAATATACAACCATGCGGAAAGACTTAATTTGTGTGCAGACTACTTGTTAATGTAAAAATGATGAAGAGGTGATCTTTGTGTTTAGTTAATCAGTGTATCCAGTGTTTCTCATGATTTTCCCTGGATAATGGTATACATACACATGTACATACACACACACACACACATGCTAAGCAAATCTCTGACACAAGGAGTAGATTAATCAGATAGCGTGTTTCACAACATTCAGTGGACAGCGTTAAGATATCATGTCTATCCACTCTCAGAGGATGCAGTTCCCTCCTAAACAAATCCAAAGACTTCATTAAGAAATGCTGACTCACACATTCACACTCTGCAGCTGCCTGTATGTCTGTCTGCTCTTGGACTGAAACAACCATCCTCAGTGAGAAATGTAGGATAAAAAATTCAGAGAAAAACCAAAACGTTACGATCGTCTGGAGGGAGATAGTACAAATTAAATGAAAATGTATTACTCACATGTTTCATAAACAACAGGTGTAGACTAACAGTGAAATGCTTACTTACGGGCCCTTACCAACAATGCAGAGAGAAAGAAAAGGAAGAAATAATCAAAAGTAAAACCCGTAATAAAATAAGTAATAATAGATACAATGACTAACGATAACTTGGCAATATACACGGGGTACCAGTTGCCGAGTCAATGTGCAGGGGTACAAGGTAATTTAGTTAGGTACAGTGGGGGGAAAAAGTATTTAGTCAGCCACCAATTGTGCAAGTTCTCCCACTTAAAAAGATGAGAGAGGCCTGTAATTGTCATCATAGGTACACGTCAACTATGACAGACAAAATGAGAAAAAATAATCCAGAAAATCACATTGTAGGATTTTTAATGAATTTATTTGCAAATTATGGTGGAAAATAAGTATTTGGTCAATAACAAAAGTTTCTCAATACTTTGTTATATACCCTTTGTTGGCAATGACACAGGTCAAACGTTTTCTGTAAGTCTTCACAAGGTTTTCACACACTGTTGCTGGTATTTTGGCCCATTCCTCCATGCTGATCTCCTCTAGAGCAGTGATGTTTTGGGGCTGTCGCTGGGCAACACAGACTTTCAACTCCCTCCAAATATTTTCTATGGGGTTGAGATCTGGAGACTGGCTAGGCCACTCCAGGACCTTGAAATGCTTCTTACGAAGCCACTCCTTCGTTGCCCGGGCGGTGTGTTTGGGATCATTGTCATGCTGAAAGACCCAGCCACGTTTCATCTTCAATGCCCTTTTCCCCCCACAGCGCCGGAAGAAGATGGCTGCCGTTTTACAGCCCTCTAACCAATTGTACTATTATGTGTGTTTTTCCGCGTTATTTGTAATTTATTTTGTACATAATGTTTCTGCCATCGTCTCTTATAACCAAAGAGAGCTTCTGGATATCAGGACAGCGATTACTCACCTCGCGTTGGACGAACACTTTTTCTTCAACGAGGCGTTCGCGAAGGATATTCTACAGACTCCCGACAAGGCCCAGATCCCCGTCATTCGCGTGAGGAAGAGACGGAGATATCGTGGGCGCAGATCCGGGTGCCTTGTAAGGATACGACGGCGAACGAGTAAACTGCCTCTCCCATCAATCCTATTAGCCAACGTTCAAGCTTTGGAGAATAAAATGGACGATTTAAGATTACGGTTATCCTACCAACGGGACATTAAAAACTGTAATATCTTATGTTTCACGGAGTTGTGGCTGAACGAGCGACAATGATAACATTCAGCTAGCAGGCTATACGCTACATCGGCAGGACAGAACGGCAGACTCGGGTAAGACGAGGGGTGGCGGTCTCTGTATATTTGTAAACAACAGCTGGTGCACAAAATCAAATACTAAGGAAGTCTCAAGGTTTTGCTCGCCTGAGGTAGAGTATCTTATGATAAGCTGTAGACCACACTATTTACCAAGAGAGTTTTCATCTATATTTTTCATAGCTGTCTATTTACCACCACAAACCAATGCTGGCATTAAGATTGCACTGAATGAGTTGTACAAGGCCATTAATCAACAGGAAAACGCTCATCCAGATGCAGCGCTCCTAGTAGCAGGGGACTTTAATGCAGGGAAACTTAAATCCGTTCTACCTAATTTCTACCAGCATGTTAAATGTGCAACCAGAGGGGAAAAAACTCTAGACCACCTTTACTCCACACACAGAGACGCATACAAAGCTCTCCCTCGCCCTCCATTTGGCAAATCTGACCATAACTCTATCCTCCTGATTCCTGCTTATAAGCAAAAACTGAAGCAGGAAGCACCAGTGATTCGGCTAATAAAAAAGTGGTCAGATGACGCAGATGCTAAGCTACAGGACTGTTTTGCTAGCACAGACTGGAACATGTTCCGGGATTCTTCAGACAGCATTGAGGAGTACACCACATCAGTCACTGGCTTCATCAATAAGTGCATCGATGATGTCGTCCCCACAGTGACCGTACGTACATACCCCAACCAGAAGCCATGGATTACAGGAAACATCCGCACTGAGCTAAAGGGTAGAGCTGCCGCTTTCAAGGAACGGGACTCTAACCCGGACGCTTATAAGAAATCCCGCTATGACCTCCGACGAACCATCAAACAGGCAAAGAGTCAATACAGGTCTAAGATTGAATCATACTACACTGGCTCTGACGCTCGTCGGATGTGGCAGGGCTTGAAAACTATTACAGACTACAAAGGGAAGCACAGCCGCGAGCTGCCCAGTGACACAAGCCTACCAGACGAGCTAAACCACTTCTATGCTCGCTTCGAGGCAAGCAACACTGAAGCATGCATGAGAGCACCAGCTGTTCCGGACGACTATGTGATCACGCTCTCCGTAGCCGATGTGAGTAAGACTTTTAAGCAGGTCAACATTCACAAGGCCGCAGGGCCAGACGGATTACCAGGACGTGTACTCCGAGCATGTGCTGACCAACTGGCAAGTGTCTTCACTGACATTTTCAACATGTCCCTGACTGAGTCTGTAATACCAACATGTTTCAAGCAGACCACCATAGTCCCCGTGCCCAAGAACTCTAAGATAACCTGCCTAAATGACTACCGACCCGTGGCACTGACGTCTGTAGCCATGAAGTGCTTTGAAAGACTGGTCATGGCTCACATCAACAGCATAATCCCAGAAACCCTAGACCCACTCCAATTTGCATACCGCCCCAACAGATCCACAGATGATGCAATCTCTATCGCACTCCACACTGCCCTTTCCCACCTGGACAAGAGGAACACCTACGTGAGAATGCTATTCATTGACTACAGCTCAGCATTCAACACCATAGTGCCCTCAAAGCTCATCACTAAGCTAAGGATCCTGGGACTAAACACCTCCCTCTGCAACTGGATCCTGGACTTCCTGACGGGCCGCCCCCAGGTGGTAAGGGTAGGTAACAACACATCTGCCACACTGATCCTCAACACGGGGGCCCCTCAGGGGTGCGTGCTCAGTCCCCTCCTGTACTCTCTGTTCACCCATGACTGCATGGCCAGGCACGACTCCAACACCATCATTAAGTTTGCCGACGACACAACAGTGGTAGGCCTGATCACCGACAACGATGAGACAGCCTATAGGGAGGAGGTCAGAGATCTGGCCGTGTGGTGCCAGGACAACAACCTCTCCCTCAACGTGACCAAGACAAAGGAGATGATTGTGGACTACAGGAAAAAAAAGAGGACTGAGCACGCCCCCATTCTCATCGACGGGGCTGTAGTGGAACAGGTTGAGAGCTTCAAGTTCCTTGGTGTCCACATCACCAACGAACTATCATGGTCCAAACACACCAAGACAGTCGTGAAGAGGGCACGACAAAGCCTATTCCCCCTCAGGAGACTAAAAAGATTTGGCATGGGTCCTCAGATCCTCAAAAATTCTACAGCTGCACCATCGAGAGCATCCTGACTGGTTGCATCACCGCCTGGTATGGCAACTGCTTGGCCTCTGACCGCAAGGCACTACAGAGGGTAGTGCGTACGGCCCAGTACATCACAGGGGCAAAGCTCCCTGCCATCCAGGACCTCTATACCAGGCGGTGTCAGAGGAAGGCCCTCAAAATTGTCAAAGACTCCAGTCACCCTAGTCATAGACTGTTCTCTCTGCTACCGCACGGCAAGCGGTACCGGAGTGCCAAGTCTAGGTCCAAAAGACTTCTCAACAGCTTCTACCCCCAAGCCATAAGACTCCTGAACAGCTAATCATGGCTACCCGGACTATTTGCACTGCCCCCCACCCCATACTTTTTTACGCTGCTGCTACTCTGTTAAGTATTTATGCATAGTCACTTTAACTCTACCCACATGTACATATTACCTCAACTACCTCAACTAGCCGGTGCCCCCGCACATTGACTATGCAACGGTACCCCCCTGTATATATAGCCTCCCTACTGTCACTTTATTCTATTGTATATATAGCCTCCCTACTGTCACTTTATTTTTACTTCTGCTCTTTTTTCTCAACACTTTTTTGTTGTTGTTTTATTCTTACTTTTTTGTTTAAAATAAATGCACTGTTGGTTAAGGGCTGTAAGTAAGCATTTCACTGTAATGTCTGCACCTGTTGTATTCGGCGCATGTGACCAATAAAATTTGATTTGATTTGATTTGATTTGATGGAAGGAGGTTTTCACTCAAAATCTCACGATACATGGCCCCATTCATTCTTTCCTTTACACGGATCAGTCGTCCTGGTCCCTTTGCAGAAAAACAGCCCCAAAGCATGATGTTTCCACCCCCATGCTTCACAGTAGGTATGGTGTTCTTTGGATGCAACTCAGCATTCTTTGTCCTCCAAACACGACGAGTTGAGTTTTTACTAAAAAGTTATATTTTGGTTTCATCTGACCATATGACATTCTCCCAATCCTCTTCTGGATCATCCAAATGCACTCTAGCAAACTTCAGACGGGCCTGGACATGTACTGGCTTAAGCAGGGGGACACGTCTTGCATTGCAGGATTTGAGTCCCTGGCGGCGTAGTGTGTTACTGATGGTAGGCTTTGTTACTTTGGTCCCAGCTCTCTGCAGGTCATTCACTAGGTCCCCCCGTGTGGTTCTGGGATTTTTGCTCACTGTTCTTGTGATCATTTTGACCCCACGGGGTGAGATCTTGCGTGGAGCCCCAGATCGAGGGAGATTATCAGTGGTCTTGTATGTCTTCCATTTCCTAATAATTGCTCCCACAGTTGATTTCTTCAAACCAAGCTGCTTACCTATTGCATATTCAGTCTTCCCAGCCTGGTGCAGGTCTATAATTTTGTTTCTGGTGTCCTTTGACAGCTCTTTGGTCTTGGGCATAGTGGAGTTTGGAGTGTGACTGTTTGAGGTTGTGGACAGGTGTCTTTTATACTGATAACAAGTTCAAACAGGTGCCATTAATACAGGTAACGAGTGGAGGACAAAGAAGCCTCTTAAAGAATAAGTTACAGGTCTGTGAGAGCCAGAAATCTTGCTTGTTTGTAGGTGACCAAATACTTATTTTCCACCATAATTTGCAAATAAATTCATAAAAAATCCTTCAATGTGATTTTCTGGATTTTTTTTCCTCAATTTGTCTGTCATAGTTGACGTGTACCTATGATGAAAATTACAGGCCTCTCTCATCTTTTTAAGTGGGATAACTTGCACAATTGGTGGCTGACTAAATACATTTTTTCCCCACTGTACATATCACTAGGAATAAAGAGACAGATAGTAAACAGTAGCAGCAGTGTATGTGATGAGTCAAAAAAGTTAGTGCAAAAAGGGTCAATGCAGATAGTCCGGGTAGCTATTAGGTTAACAATTTAACTAACAATTTAGCAGTCTTATGGCTCGGGGGTACAAGCTGTTCAGGGTCCTGATGGTTCCGGAGTTGGTGCATCGGTACCGCTTGCCGTGCGGTAGCAGAGAGAACAGTCTATGACTTGGGTGGCTGGAGTCTTTGACAATTTTTAGGGCCTTCCTCTGACACTGCCTGGTATAGAGGTCTTTGATGGCAGGGAGCTCGGCCCCAGCGATGTACTGGGCCGTACGCACTACCCTCTGTAGCGCCTTGCGGTCGGATGCCAAGCAGTTGGCATATCAAGTGGTGATGCAGCCAGTCAAGATGCTCTCAGTTAACTTTTCAGCCTCCTGTGAGGGACAAGGCATTGGTGTGTGTGGACCATGACAGATCCTTATTAATGTGGACACCGAGGAACTTGAAGCTCTCAACCTGCTCCACTACAGCCCCGTCGATGTGAATTGGGATGTGCTCTGCCCTCCATTTCCTGTAGTCCACGATCAGCTATTGCTGTAGTTGAGGGAGAGTTTATTGTCCTGGTACCACACTGCCAGGTCTCCTCCTCCCTATAGGCTGTCTCATCGTTGTCAGTGATCAGGCCTACCACCGTCGTATCGTCAGCAAACTTAATCATGGTGTTGGAGTAGTGTGCGGCCACACAATCATGGGTGAACAGGGAGTACAGGAGGGGACAAAGCACGCACCACTGAGGGGCCCCCGTGTTGAGGGTCAGTGTGGCGGATGTGTTGTTGCCTACCCTCACCACCTGGGAGCATCCGGTCAGGAAGTCCAGGATCCAGTTGCAGAGGGAGGTGTTCAGTCCCAGGGTCCTGAGCTTAGTGATGAGCTTGGAGGGCACTATGGTGTTGAATGCTGAGCTGTAGTCAATGAACAGCATTCTCACATAGGTGTTCCTCTTGTCCAGGTGGGAAAGAGCAGTGTGGAGTGCAATAGAGATTGTGTCATTGTCTTTGGGTGGATGAGAGGATTGAGAGTGAAAACCAAGAACAAAGAAACCAAAATAATACACACACAATCACTATTCTTTCTAGATTGTGTGCAGTCTTACAAAATGTGTGGAATTTTACATTCAAAGGCAACTTATTTCACATTTCAGTCCGTCTATCCTCCCTTATTCAGCTTGTTCACTGTGTGTTTTGAGTGTCATGGAGGTTTGTTGTTGTGGTGATGGTGATGTGATGTGCGTTCCTTGCGGGGGTAGCTCATCACCAAGGCTGACAATAGAGTGCCACGCTGTCACAAACCATCACTGTCAAACACAACAAAAGACATCCAGACGCAGCTTGCATGACACTCACACTATGAGCACCGTGACTTCTGAAAGTCACCAAGCAGGCCATGTACAGTGAGGGAAAATTTGATCCCCTGCTGATTTTGTACATTTGCCCACTGACAAAGAAATGATCAGTCTATAATTTTAATGGTAGGTTTATTTGAACAGTGAGAGACAGAATAACAACAACAAAATCCAGAGAAACGCATGGCAAAAATGTTATAAATTGATTTGCATTTTAAATCAGCAGGGGATCAAATACTTTTTTCCCTCACTGTATACTGTACTGTATAGACGCTATGTACTTGTTTTATACTTGTCTGATACTGCTACTTAGTATCAAATTAGTTATACTCACTGATAGTGTATACTACTCTGTCAAGTACAGTAAGACTCCAATCAACATTATTTATGTATGATACGGTCTTGATCAACTTGAAATAGAGTCGAATCCCAGATGACAATCAAATGCATGTTAGCAGATCTATCCTAGAAATGACTCAAACTTTGACTGAACAGAAGGGCATGGAAGACCACAGTGTTACTCCACACAATAACTTCAGACTTTAACAGTACCCTTACACAAAAAACACGTCAAATTTGCAGTTTCACATGCTTAAATTTCACGTGAAAACATATTTTACCAAATTTAGAATTCACATGAAAACACCACCTTTTCACATATGAGAATAAAATGGTTTTTTCAGTTTCACATGGTAAAAACTTTCAGGTGAAAATCAGATATGCAGTTTCACATGTAAGAAAACTGCACACGTGAAAATCTAACTTTCAGATATGGAATTGCATTTTCACATGTGGTGTTGAAATAGTGTTATTCTCCTCACATGTGAAAAGGTGGTGTTAACATGTTGCAGTAGCAATTTTCCACATATGGAATTGCAAATTCTGTAATGTCATTCTGTAAAAAGGTAACTTAGCCTACCTGAGTATAAAAAAATATGTATTTATTATGTCTGAGCCATCCATTCGTAGTGTTACTGCTGCAGGCACATGCCTCTCTTCTTCATATGTTAGTCCGTGATCATTGGAAGAAGCCCAGTGAAAATAACAAAGAAGATAGCGCTCTGTGTCTCTTTATTTATCATGTTTAACATATTTTAACACCTGTCAAGAGTTAATCAGTTAACTCAAGTTAACTTTTTTTAATGTTAGTGCCCAATTTCTTTTATTTTCGCATTGTCTGAAAACATTCAGAATACGCAGAAAAAACATCCAAAATACATCCTCTATACAGCTATAAACACTAATGCGATGTCAAAACAAGTTGACTTTGAGGTTAAAGAAAGTGTGTTAATCGATTTACCAGATTTTGCGAACGGTTACTTTGGACAACATCAAAACTGCAATATTATTGTAATGCTTTTTGTATTAAAATAATCTTAAATTACAGCTCAATTTTAGCAAATTATGAATTTGGGATGACTCGTGATTAATCACAGCAAATCCGGCGCTAAACTGTATTTATTTATGGCATTTTGGAATAATTTGACAGCCCTAGTTGACATTAAAATGTGAAAATGCACATGTGAAAGTGTAGCGGACATGAGTCGGTCATGGTCGCTCATGGTCACGTGATGAGGTAGCCCGCCTGTGACTTGAAAGTTAGTGTTGGCCCTCTTGGTCCAATGGTCAAGACGTTGGCTTTTCCCGTGGGAGACCGGTTTCTAATTTGAAATGTTGGGAAACCGCATGTGTCTGAGTCATGTGAAACGTCACATTTGTCCGAAAACCACGTGTTCTTTTCACATGATATTTTGTTTTGTTTTGTAAGGGTAGTGTTCCCCTTTGAGTGCTTTTTTAAACTAAACACCATTTTCTGAGATCACCTGAGAATTCCCTAACAAAAAAATAAAAGCACAAAGAAAAACAGTTTCTGGCAAACCATGATGCTGCTGTGAAGCTGAGAGAAAACACACACTCACATACATAGACACTTCCTCACCTATATGACTTCCTTTAAAGATGAAACACCATCCTCATATTGTTAAAGAGATAAATGAAGTATTGAAGTACAGAAGAACCACACATCAAGCTGTAGGTTAGATGAATGGAATGCAGCCAGCTCAGGGTGTTTGAAGTGTCTCCTTCCCCCATTTGACGACGCTAGGAAGGAGTGGAGGGAGTGGAGGGAGGGAGGGAGTGAAGGGGTGGGAGTTGAGGGGTGAGAGCAGACACCTCAATGCACCCCACCTGGGAGCAATGCACTGTGGGAATGGGAATGCCATGTGATGTCATCGTCCAGCACAAGGACCCCCTTGTCCCCCCAACCCCCTATCCCCAGTGGGAGTGGGACTGTAACAACTCAAAGTACAACATTTCCAAGTGAGCTAAACTATCTGATCATACGCACAACTCTTATGAGACATACAGTACCAGTCAAAAGTTTGGGCACACCTACTCATTCAAGGGTTTTTCTTTATGTTTTACTATTTTCTACATTGTATAATAATAGTGAAGACATCAAAACTATAAAATAACAATCATGTAGTAACCATTTTGTTTTTACACAAATCAAAATATATTTTATATTTGATATTCTTCAAAGTAGCCACCCTTTGCCTTGATTACAGCTTTGCACACTCTTGGCATTCTCTCAACCAGCTTCATGAGGTAGTCACCTGGAATGCTTTTCCAACAGTCTTGAAGGAGTTCCCACATATGCTGAGCACTTGTTGTCTGTTTTTCCCTCACTCTGTGGTCCAACTCATCCCAGATTTGTTTAACATTTCTTTGGTTACTACATGATTCCACATGTGTTACAGTGGCTTGCGAAAGTATACACCCCCATTGGCATTTTTCCTATTTTGTTGCCTTACAACCTGGAATTAAAATTGATTTTGGGGGGGTTTGTATCATTTGATTTACACAACATGCCTACCCCATTGAGGATGCAAAATATATTTTTTTGCGAAACAAACAAGAAATAAGACAAAAGAATTGAGCGTGCATAACTATTCACCCCCCAAAGTCAATACTTTGTAGAGCTACCTTTTGCAGCAATTACAGCTGCAAGTCTCTTGGGGTATGTCTCTATAAGCTTGGCACATCTAGCCACTGGGATTTCTGCCCATTCTTCAAGGCAAAACTACTCCAGCTCCTTCAAGTTGGATGGGTTCCGCTGGTGTACAGCAATCTTTAAGTCATACCACAGATTCTCAATTGGATTGAGGTCTGGGCTTTGACTAGGCCATTCCAAGACATTTAAATGTTTCCCCTTAAACCACTTGTGTGTTGCTTTAGCAGTATGCTTATGTCCTGTTGGAAGCTGAAACTCCGTCCCAGTCTCAAATCTCTGGAAGACTGAAACAGGTTTCCCTCAAGAATTTCCCTGTATTTAGCGCCATCCATCATTCATTCAATTCTGACCAGTTTCCCAGTCCCTGCCGATGAAAAACATCCCCACAGCATGTTGCTGCCACCTCCATGCTTCACTGTGGGGATGGTGTTCTCGGGGGGATGAGAGGTGTTGGGTTTGCGCCAGACATAGCGTTTTCCTTGATGGCCAAAAAGCTCAATTTTAGTCTCATCTGACCAGAGTACCTTCTTCCATATGTTTGAGGAGTCTCCCACATGCCTTTTGGCGAACACCAAGCGTGTTTGCTTATTTTTTTCTTTAAGCAATGGCTTTTTTCTGGCCACTCTTCCGTAAAGCCCAGCTCTGTGGAGTGTATGGCTTAAAGTGGTCCTATGGACAGACACGCCAATCTCCGCTGTGGAGCTTTGCAGCTCCTTCAGGGTTATCTTTGGTCTCTTTGTTGCCTCTCTGATTAATGAACCTCCTTGCCTGGTCCCTGAGTTTTGGTGGGCAGCCCCCTCTTGGCAGGTTTGTTGTGGTGCCATATTATTTCAATTTTTTTATAATGGATTTAATGCTGCTCCGTGGGATGTTTAAAGTTTCGGATATTGTTTTATAACCCAACCCTGATCTGTACTTCTCCACAACTTTGTCCCTGACCGGTTTGGAGAGCTCCTTGGTCTTCATGGTGCTGCTTGCTTGGTGGTGCCACTTGCTTAGGGGTGTTGCAGACTGGCACTTTTCAGAACAGGTGTATATATACTGAGATCATGTGACAGATCATGTGACACTTAGATTGCACACAACTGGACTTTATTTAACTAATTATGTGACTTCTGAAGGTAATTGTTTGCACCAGATCTTATTTAGGGGCTTCATAGCAAAGGGCGTGAATACATATGCACGCACCACTTTTCCGTTATGTATTTTTTAGAATTTTTTTAACAAGTTATTTTTTTCATTTCACTTCACCAATTTGGACTATTTTGTGTATGTCCATTACATGAAATCCAAATAAAAATCTATTTAAATTACAGGTTGTAATGCAACAAAATAGGAAAAACACCAATGGGGATGAATACTTTTGCAAGGTACTGTATTTCATAGTTTTGATGTCTTCACTATTAATCTACAATGTAGAAAATAGTAAAAAATAAGGAAAAACACTGGAATGAGTTTGTGTGTCCAAACTTTTGACTGGTACTGTATATGACATGCACAAAGTTACTGTATGTGACGCAAGGTGAAATTAGTATATGTGGGATAACAGTGAGTTAGTGAGGTAACCCCTGGATCTCTTTACTCTTTTAGAAGGGTGTGTTTTATGGTAGGGTCAGCAAACACCCCCACACTATCAACCACAAAGAAATAGATCTCTATACAGGATCTCACCAGAGACCATATCCCCATGGTCACCCCACTGTAGAGTCATGGAACATCATTGTACAGAGCTGTAATCCATACTGATCATTTTCTTTACATTGATCAAAGACAAACACATTCAGATTAAGGACAGGCATCTCTTGTCAAAATGTTTAAACTATTTTACAGATACCATATTTATGGGGTGATATGCATGAACAAAGTTGTACTTTGGTTAATATCTGATAGGATTTTGAGTCACTTTGCATGTTTATATTGTATTCATAAGCTTTCCATCTGGTTGTCATACTCGTATAGGAGTGGAGAGGTAGTGGAGCTAGTGAGAAGAGAAGAGAAGGGAAGAGATATGTTAATGTGGGGATAAGGGCTTACTGATGCAAGGCCCCTAAGCCCCAGTGAGCTCCACTGTCTTTGTCTCCACCAGCACTTCAGCGCACACACACACGCACGCATTCACACGCAGACAAATGCAGACACACACACACACGCAACCAGCTCAATATTTATGGAGATGTGGGGATATCATGCTAACATGTGTTCAGTCTACCCAACATGCTTATGGTGTCATTACACTCTTACCTGCTTACCTCTCTCTCTCGCTCTCCGTTTCTCTCTTTCTCGCGCTCTCTCTTTGTCTCTCTAACTGTCTCTTTCTCTCTCTGTTTCTCTCTCTATTGTGTTCTTTCTCTCTCGCTATCTCTTTCTCTCTGAGCTGGCACAGGTGTAGTTTTAATTATACATTAAAATATACACACTGTAAAAAATTATTGAGGGGCTTAGTAAATGGGCAATTCCATGGCAACGGAATTACACTGAGACTCAGATTTGTAACTTTAAAATTCATGCCAAACAAAAAACATTGACTTCTAAGTTTAACAAACCATACAACTCGATGCACAACGACTACTTTGAACCAGGGGTTGGAACCAAAATTATTTTCCAATCGCTTCGTTCTCAACAGAACCATTATTTTTGGGGGTTCTGTTCCACTGTTCGGACCAGCAAAATAAAGTTCTAAATCGTTTCGAACCCCCAAAAAGTACTGGTTTATATAGTTTCTTTCTGTTCCTTTTTAAACCTCTGAAAAAAAATTTCTTTTGACATTTAGCTAGACATTAAATGACTTCACCAATCAGTGCGGATAGAGCAGCTGGCTATGGAGCGGGCATTGGACAGACAAGTGTAGGTCACGAGATGCGACTGAAATTTTGTGGGTGGTTATATAGCGAGAGAGGGTGGAGGAGGAGGCTTGGCTTGAAGCGCTTGGCATCTTGTTGTTATGACATGCATTATCTGAATTAGGCCCACAGCATCATACCTACGGAGAAGCGGCTTCTATGAAGGAACTTTGAATGTCTTTGAACTTCAGAGAGTTGGCTTAACGTTGGACTAACAAGCTTATGTGTGCAGAGCGGCACCAGAATTAAAATAAAAAATCTTCTTACCTTTTTGTAGTTAATAAATCCAATGTGAAACGTGATAACTATGGTATCCTTAACTAGCATTGAAAAAGTTCATCCATTCTTCTATAATTAAAAATCTCTCTCCCTAATTTCTGAATCACATTTGTAACGTCAGTAACCTACAGTAGACTATGCTTCAGAGGGGGAGGGGGAGGGGCAGGTAGCCTGCACGCGCACACACACTGGAAAAGTTTCTTAGTGACAGAGTGAGGGCTTTGCATAGATGCTTTGTTGCATTTTATGTGACTGGAAAACAATTTCTGGAACGTAAAATAATGTTATTAACCGGTTCCCATGCTTTTAAAATAACAGTTCTGTTACGGAACAGTATAGATCACTTTCATTCCCGGTTCTGATTCTGCTCCTTGAAAAATTTAATTTTCCGGTTTTCGGTTCTGTTCCCTGAACTGGTTTCAACCCCTGCTTTGAACAATTTACACAGTAAAAAAAAAAAAAAAAAACTTTGGTAGCAGAATTACGGTAATATCTCACTCAGTTTTATTCTGTTACCAAATTTTGTATCTGCACAGTTCTTCCTGTAAATGTGTTTTTGTCAAACGTTCAAGGGAAATTGTTAAAAGTAATCATTGTGTATTAGAGTTCTGTGGTTTGTTAAACCAATGAAATCATTGGTTTTTGTTTGGTGTACATTTGAAAGTGAAAAATCTGTCTAAGCATAATTCAGTTACCATTGAATTGCCCAAATATTACGCCAAATAATCTATGATTTTCTGATTTTAGTCAAATATTTGAATACCTTACTTCATTTTTATGTGTTCAAAAAGCATGACATTTCGAAAATTTAAATTCAATTTAATATACTGCTAAATCTGAATGATTATTTGCGTGTAAAAACAACTACAAGGGAAATTGTGTTTAATTTACTACATATTCGTATTATTTTCAACAAAAAAAAGGGTGCTTTTTTGAGGATTGTTGTAAAAAAAATTGAGGGACTTTATGATACTTTAACGCAATGTTATATGCATGTTTGAAGAAATACAAATATATTTTATATTAGTATTAAACAGTTTGTTGTGCTATGAGGTGTAATGGATCATGATGAACAGATATCAAGAACGTCAGACAAATTGACATTCAAAGATGAGAGCACCCATTCCCACCATCAATTATATAATGCGCACAACCCTTAATGTCAGTGGCAAATGCAGCATCCTACAACGCTTGCAGTTCTACCTCCACTTACTGCTAGTGTAATGAACACTGTCTTCAACAATGCCTGCTAAAGTGGGTTAAAATGGCTAATATTCAAAAACATAAAACAATGTTAAACAATAAGATACAATCACTGTAAGTAACTCATCAAAAATATCTAACAAATAATAACAGTTTTGGAATTGATCAAATTAAGTTGGATACAAGCATAAAAAAAAAAAAACTGAACTTAATATATTAGTGTTTGTGAAAAACCCAAAGTTAAGTATATTATACTTAAGAATACCTCATGTTGGAAATACTAAAAAAGCTGAAGCAATTGTTGCCTCAATTTTCTAATCAGAACTAGCACAATATTTTGAACAGTGCATGGACCCTCTCTGATCCACTTGACTGCTCTCCTCCTCCTGCCACGGCTGCTCTCCCTCTCTCTCCTCGTTCCCCCTCCTCACTTCTCACTCCCTCTCTCTATCGCTGTCTCTCTCTATTTCTCCTCTCTCTTTCCTCAGTCCCCTCTCCCTCTCCCTCTCTCTCCTTTCTCTCTCTCTCTCTCTCTCTCTCTCTCTCTCTCTCTCTCTCTCTCTCTCTCTCTCTCTCTCTCTCTCTCTCTCTCTCTCTCTCTCTCTCTCTCTCTCTCTCTCTCTCTGTCTCTCTCTCTTTCTTTCTCACTTTCTCTATCCCTAATTTCCATCTCCCTCCATTGCTCTCTCTCTCTCTCCTTGTCCCCCTCCCTCTCTCTCCCCCCACCCTCCCTTTTGTCTCTATATAACCCCTCCCCCCTCCTTTAGAAGTTGAGGATTGAAGGACTCCATTTCAAAGCCGGGCACGTCTCGTAGACTGAAGTGATGGTTTTGTTCCACTGCCCGGCACACTTCCGCTCTCAAACGCCTGAGTGAGCGTTGGGAGGGAGGGTAGAGGAGGGAAGAAGAAATCCCACTTAATCTACTGAATCTGCCCTGTTCTGTTCTCTTCTGTTCTCTCTTCCAGGACTGTGACGTAGCTAGTAGTCCATGGATATTCAGGATATTCAGCTGTTCCTATCTAATCATCTCAGCCTCCTTTATCAGCATGATGTATGTGCTCTCTTTCTCCCTGTCCCTGTCCCTCTCCCTCACCATCTCCATCTTCATCTCCCTCTCCTTCTCGCCTTCTCTTTCTCAGTCTCGGACTCTATCTCCCTCTCTCTCTCTCATTCTCTCTCTCTGTACATACTGTGTACCTTTGTTAGTATGCCGGACCGTCCTATAACACTGATAAACAAATTTACTCTTTGGCCTGGAGTGGTCGATGTTCTGTTTCCTCTCCTCTCCTCTCCTCTCCTCTCCTCTCCTCTCCTCTCCTCTCCTCTCCTCTCCTCTCCTCCCCTCTTCCTCTCCATGTGTGATGGTCTACTGCACTACCTGTTGGTTTCGAAGCATTAGCATTATAGCACCCTCAGGCTCTCTTCACTTCCCGTAGAGATGAATCTGCATTACAATACAATGTGTTCATATCATTACAATGCCAGGCACATCACTTAATGTAGTATCAATCCACAGTTATAGTCCGGCACAGCCCACAGGTAGGTGGCCAGGTGCTCCAAGACATGACAAATAGGACCCAGTATGTGATTCTATTACAACATATTAGCTGACTTCATCATAGCTAGTGTTTCACAAATGCAAGTGTATGTGTCTTTGTATGCATGTGTGTGGCATACAGTTCCTGAAAGTCAAGTCTTCATACACCTCTAACCTCTCCATCTGAGGAGATGGAGATGGAGAGCCCCCATGGTATTTTAGCTGTAAAAGCAATCCAGGTCATGCTTTATATTTAACAGGTAATTTACCTTCCTAATTACAGGGCAGCTAAATAGAGAAATACATGAAGTTGACCTTTGACAATATGAAATACATTACTATGTCCCTACCTGCCTTTCCACTCTCACAGAGAGTCCATAGACAAAGCAATCCCCTTTGCATAGTATTGTTGTGGTCTTGCTGTAGTATTTATGTAGCATTGTTGTAGTATTTCTGTATTATTGTTGTAGTATTGTGGGTGTTTTCTCTTCACCAGCCGGTAATGAAACTAACCACATAGTGATGCTATGTCATTGGCTCTCCCTCCAGCCCTTCATCACTACAAGTGGTTTGTTTTTATTTATGCACTCTATTGAGTAAACGATCTGAAGATATAAGAACTGTGTGTGTACCTGCCATCTCTCCCGCTCTCTCTGTCTCCCTTTGCGCCAGCCTGCACTGTGGGAAGTATCGATTTGGTGGCTGGAAAATAACAAATTAGCGAGGGAGAGAGGGAGTTAAACAGTCTTTTAAAGTGAACAAAGGCACAGAAAGGAGCCCTGAAAACAAATATCAACATGGCAAGGTTTAATCCTTTAATTAAATTAGGCAAAGTACAATGTGTGCCTAGGTGCTGTTGTTTTCCCTATCTATTTATGTATTTATTTTTCTCAATGATTTTTTATCCTGGTAGCAGGTTTGGGAGGTTGCTAGGTAACTGGTACAGAAAGTACTATTTGTTCCTGGATGGTGTGTTGTCTGGCAGTGAGTACGGACTGTGAGGACACGCACACACAGATAGACACACACACATAGGCATACACACACACACATTGACAGGCAGGGAAGGGGGGGTTGGTGAGTCTGAGGGAGCCACTGTGCCCATAGCAGGGTCACCGTTCTCAGACCCTTGCTGGTCCCCAAACAGTCTCAGCTGGAGCCCCAGGGTCATTAGAAGATGAAGAGGGTGACCTCCAAGACCCCAGCGTGGTACAATGTGTGTGTGTGTGTCTGTGTCTGTGTCTCTCTGTCTGTCAGTCTGTCTGTACATGAGAGAGTCAGCCCCAGCCCTCTGTCCTTGGACTCTCAGACTCCTGTCTGATTGGTTGCTCACAGGGTCCAGGCTTAGGGAGTTGTGTCTGTCAACAACCATGTGGAGAGAGGGAGAGAGAGGGAGATAGATAAGATGGAGAGAAAAGGATGAATGGAGCCAGTATCCGCGGGGACCTCCTCCCTCATTCCAGCTTCCAGTGTAGTCTCTCTCTCTATTGGCCCTAATAAGCATCACACACACACACATACACACACACAGACACACACACACAGACACACACAAAACCTGTTGACCTCTGCAGTCCTTAGGCACTCTCTGCTCCTGCAGCTCTCTACCTGGAATATAATGAATATGGTGTCCCAAATGGCACCCTATTCCCTTTATAGTGCCCTATGGCATCCTGGTCAAAAGTAGTGAACTAAATAGGGAAAAGGGTGCCATGGGGATGCAACCTAAGACCTGGTGTTCCTACCTAGATGGAGTTTGTTAGCTACTAAATGTATGACTAACAAGGAATCTGATTGCATCCCAAATGACATCATATACCCTATATAGTGCGCTACTTTTGATCAGGGCCCATAGAGAATAAGGTGCCATTTAGGACACAGATGATGTGACTCTCTGAGCACCGCATGAAAAATACTCAAATAAGTGTCATTCATGTCCATTAATTCAGGGTTTTCCAAACTCGGTCCTGGAGTTTTGTTTTTTGTTTTTTGCCCTAGCACCACACAACTGATTCAAATAATCAAAGCTTGATGATGAGTTGGTTATTTGAATCAGCTCTCTAGTGCTAGGGCAAAAACCAAAACATGCCTCCGGGGGGTATGCGGGACTAAGTTTGGGAAACCCTTCATTAAGTAACTGTAGTCGATCATGACAGCACCATGACTGCTTCTGCCACTTCTGTGCCAGGGCTGGCGACAGCTGTCAGTGACGGGGGTCTGAGCCTGAGCAGTGGTGGCAGCAGCAGCAGCAGTGTAGGTGGCAGACTCCTTAGGACTCAGTTTAACATTGTGTGTGTGGGAGGTGGGCGGGGGTTGTTAGGTGTGTGTATGTGTAAGTGTGTGTGGGGTTGGATGGGTTAGGTGTGTGTATGTGTAAGTGTGTGTGTGGGGTTGGATGGGTTAGGTGTGTGTATGTGTAAGTGTGTGTGGGGTTGGATGGGTTAGGTGTGTGTGTGTGTGTGTAAGTGTGTGTGGGGTTGGATGGGTTAGGTGTGTGTGTGTGTAAGTGTGTGTGGGGTTGGATGGGTTAGGTGTGTGTGTGTGTAAGTGTGTGTGGGGTTGGATGGGTTAGGTGTGTGTATGTGTAAGTGTGTGTGGGGTTGGATGGGTTAGGTGTGTGTGTGTGTAAGTGTGTGTGGGGTTGGATAGGTTAGGTGTGTGTGTATGTGTAAGTGTGTGTGGGGTTGGATGGGTTAGGTGTTTGTGTGTGTGCGTAACATAGCGTGCAGCGGAGGCCTGTTGATGTCATTATTGTCACTGTTGGCATTAGAGTTGTGACAGGCCTCGCTCAGCATCCCAAATGGCTCCCTATACCCTATGTAGTTTACTGGCTCTGGTCAAAAGTAGTGCACTATATAGGCAAAAGGGTGCCATTTTCGGAGGCAGCCCCTTTCTGTCCGTGACCTCTTAAGGACAGCCACCATGACAGGGTTGGGGGGATGAGGGAGGACGGTCATGTCACTTTGATTCATACTAGCTCTGGCTGGGTGGGTTTGCAAAGTCTCCGCGGTCATTATCCTTTCTAAATGTAATTTAAGTGTGAAGCAATGGTGATGGTGGTGCTGATGGTGATGGCTGTCCTTCTGCTTCACCCCAGTACTGAGTGGAGCAGACACAAACTTGGAGCAGAAAGTTTTAGCAAAGTCTTCCTTGACCAATATGGATATCTTACTCACACGGGTGCATTGTGACTAATTGGATAGGTGGAAATTACCTTCTGATGAATCCGTTTTCAAAGCTGCTCTGTGTCTGTTTTAGCCTGATCCCAGATCTGGTTGTTTTGTCTTGCCAGCTCCTGTGGTTGTTGTCATTGATGAAAACCGTAGGAGTTGGGAAGACAGCATAATCAGATCAGGACAAAACAGATCTGGGACCAAGCTACACACATGGCCTGCTCGTCAATCTCATTCCAAAGTCATGGGCATTAATATGGAGTTGGATCCCCTTTTGTTGCTATAACAGCCTACACTCTTCTGGGAAGGCTTTTCACTAGATGTTGGAAAATTTCTGTGGGGACTTGCTTCCATTCAGCCACAAGAGCATTAGTGAGGTCGGGCACTAATGTTGGGCGGTTAGGCCTGGCTCGCAGTCGGCGTTCCAATTCATCCCAAAGGTGTTAAATGCGGTTGAGATCATGGCTCTGTGCAGGCCAGTCAAGTTCTTCCACACCGATCTCGACAAACCATTTCTGTATGGACCTCGCTTCGTGCACGGGGGCATTGTCATGCTGAAACAGGAAAAGGCCTTCCATAAACTGTTGCCACAAAGTTGGAAGCACAGAATCGTCTAGAATGTCATTCTATGCTGTAGCGTTAAGATATCCCTTCACTGGAACTAAGGTGCCTTGTCCAAACCATGAAAAACAGCTCCAAACCATGATTCCTCCTCCGCCAAACTTTACAGTTGGCACTATGCTCTCTGGCAGGTAGCGTTCTCCTGGCATCCGCCAAACCCAGATTTGTCCGTCGGACTGCCAGATGGTGAAGCGTGATTCATCACTCCAGAAAACACGTTTTCACTGCTCCAGAGTCCAATGGCGGTGAGCTTTACACCACTCCAGCCGACGCTTGGCATTGTGCATAGTGATCTTAGGCTTGTGTGCGGCTGCTCGGCTATGGAAACCCATTTCATGAAACTCCCGACGAACAGTTATTGTGCTGACGTTGTTTCCAGAGGCAGTTTGGAACTCAGTAGTGAGTGTTGCAACAGAGGACAGGCAATTTTTCAGCACTCGGCGGTCCCGTTCTGTGAGCTTGTGTGGCCTACCACTTCGCGGCTGAGCCGTTGTTGCTCCTAGACGTTTCCACTTCACAATAACAGCACTTACAGTTAAATAATATAATAATAATAATAATATGCCATTTAGCAGACGCCTTTATCCAAAGTGACTTACAGTCATGCGTGCATACATTTTTGTGTATGGGTGGTCCCGGGGATCGAACCCACTACCTTGGCGTTACAAGCGCCGTGCTCTACCAGCTGAGCTACAGTTGACCGGGGCAGCTCTAGCAGGGCAGAAATTTGACGAACTGACTTGTTGGAAAGGTGGCATCCTATGACGGTGCCACGTTGAATGTCACTGGGCTCTTCAGTAAGGCCATTCTACTGCCAATGTTTGTCTATGGAGATTGCATGGATGTGTGCTCGATTTTATACACCTGTCAGCAACGGGTGTGGCTTAAATAGCCAAATCCACTAATTTGAAGGGGTGTCCACATACTTTTGTGTATGTCTGATTGTCTCTCTACAGTATCTCCTGTTTCGTGCTATGTGTCTGATGTTCTCTCTGTCACCTCTCTTCTCTTGCAGTCTATCCGTGAGGTGACAGGCTATGTGCTGGTGGCTCTGAACCAGTTTGACTACCTGCCACTGGAGAACCTGAGGATCATCAGAGGAACTAAGATGTATGAAGATCGCTACGCTCTGGCGATCTTCCTCAACTACCGCAGAGATGGGAACTTTGGCCTGCGCCAGCTGGGACTGAAGAACCTCACAGGTATGTGTGCATGGTCTGAGATGGGTATCCTGTAGGCTATCTGTCTCTATGTGTCTCCTCTGTCTGAAGCTCTGAGATCTCTCTCTCCCTCCCCTCCTTTTATGTGTTCTCTCCATCAATTGCCGACCAATTGAACATTGCTTATAGTAGAGTTTTGTCTATGCTTAGAGAATAAAATAAATCACCAGCGTTCCAGGCCTGCTGCACATATACTATATTTCCAACTTTCTCATAACCACTGATTCAAACTGTCAGACGCTCTCCTTTGTTCTAGACAGAGTTTATTGTGGTTGATTGCAAATGTTTGTGTTGTCTCTGGATGTGTGGAGCCATACAAGGACAGAGTTTACAGTACGCATAACCATAGGTCGATAGAATTTGATTCATTTTTACTCAATTTCCTATTTTACTGTACAGACATACTGTACTGCTACTCAGCCTAACTTCAGTGACCGTGTGTAAAGTCAGAAGCTCTGCTAGAAAATGACTGCAATGAAAGAAGCACTAAACGAATGTCTGTAAAGTGTGAACCAAATGTTAGTGTCAGTTTAACGAGAATAAAACCGAAGCGTTCTGATCTTTTAAAATAATTTGTGTCTGTCTAGATGTAAGGCTAATGGGGTTTTACTGTGCTGCTGTACTGACAGATTTTAATTAAAATCTCTTCACATTTAAGACATGGTTGACCTAACTTTCTGCTACTCTTCGTCAGTATATTTCTCCAAACTATTTTCATTTGGCTGAAATGCAATAACATCTTAACCCCTTACACTCGTGGGATTTGGCCTATGTGGATCAGGCTAAATTTAAATGTTTCTTACAGAAGAAATATGGAAAACATATGCATAACCATCGTAGCAATTAAAAGGGAACAGTTTGGAGATTATGGGAAAATGATTAGACTAAAGGTGAGGACACAACAGTTCACCTGACACAAGACTGAATCCAAACATGACACTGTTGATTTTATGTGCATTTTACATTTACTGTACTTTTCGCCGTATTTGTTAATAACGAAATCTGAAAATACTATGGATACATTCAGTAACATGATAAGAATATTCTTGGAAAATTTGGGGTAGGTGCAACATAAGACAAAAAATGACAAGTGTTTGAGTGAGAGGTCTAACTGGTGTTTCCACGTGGCCACACACCTCTCCAATGTGTGCACAGTTCCTAAGTAATTTCAATGCACTTTTATGACTCAAAGAAGTCTTCAACTATAACGTACTTTTTTGAGCTCTCCTAGCTGTACCGTTGAGGAACAAGTTGTTTTGTGTGCAACACAGCCCCTGCCTTTACACAATTACTGTTGTTGATTACGCAATCTAAAAACGATCCATTATAAATCACAATCTGGGTCAGGTGGGCATAATTTGAAAGCTTGTTCTATTGTCAACATGACCAGCTAAATGATCAAATACAATCTTACAGTGTTAGGCTTTCACAAGGCAATTCAGAGAAGCAGATTGTAATTTTGGTGCACATAGAATGGAGTTATGAGTAGGGCTGTGGCGGTCATTACATTTTGTCAGCCGGTTATTGTTATGCAAAAGACTGCTGGTCTCATGGTAAATGACCGTTAATTAACATAAACACATTTAGCATCTCCAGGCCTCCACACATACAAGCACATACAAGCCGCTGATGCGTGCCTTTGGAACATCTACATTTTAAAATGTCTAAGAAATAATTTTTATATAAACCATTATAATAAATCCATGATTTATTTCAGGCAGGTCTAAAGAAACATTGTGATATGAAGAAAATGTATTTCATAAGAACAGAATATGAGTTGGCCTACTGTTTGTGCCATGCCATAGGCTGTAGGCTTGTTCATTTAGCAGACAAGATATGTCTACAGTGCATTCGGAAAGTATTAAGACCCCTTGACTTTTTTCAAATTTTGTTAAGTTACAGCCTTATTCTAAAATGGATTAAATGAATGTTTCTCCTCATTAATCTACACATAATAACCCATAATGACAAAGCGATAACAGGTTCTTAATTAAAAACAGAATTACCTTATTTACGTAAGTATTCAGACCCTTTGCTATGAGACTCGAAATTGAGCTCAGGTGCATCCTGTTTCCATTGATCATCCTTGAGATGTTTCTACAACTTAATTGGAGTACACCTGTGGTAAATTAAATTGATTGGACATGCTTTGGAAAGGCACACACCTGTCTATATAAGGTCCCATAGTTGACAGTGCATGTCAGAGCAAAAACCAAGCCATGAGGTCGAAGGAATAGTCTCTAGAGCTCCGAGACAGGATTGTGTCGAGGCACAGATCTGGGGAAGGGTACCAAAAAAAATTCTGCAGCATTGAAGGTCCCAAAGAACACAGTGGCCTCCATCATTCGTAAATGGAAGAACCATTTGGAACCACCAAGACTCTTCCTAGAGCTGGCCGCCCGGCCAAACTGAGCAATCGGGGGAGAAGGGCCTTGGTCAGGGAGGTGACCAAGAACCCGATGGTCACTCTGACAGAGCTCTAGAGTTCCTCTGTGGAGATGGGAGAACCTTCCAGAAGGACAACCATCTCTGCAGCACTCCACCAATCAGGCGTTTATGGTAGAGTGGCCAGACGGAAGTCACTCCTCAATAAAAGGCACATGACAGCCCACTTGGAGTTTGTCAAAAGGCACCTAAAGACTCTCAGACCATGAGAAACAAGATTCTCTGGTGGTGGCAGCATCATGCTGTGGGGATGTTTTTCAGTGGCAGGGACTGGGAGACTAGTCAGGATCGAGGGAAAGATGAAAGGGGCAAAGTACAGAGAAAATGAAAACCTTGATGAAAACCTGCTCCAGAGCGCTCGGGACCTCAGACTGGGGCGAAGGTTCACCTTCCAACAGGACAACGACCCTAAGCACACAGCCAAGACAACGCAGGAGTGGCTTCGGGACAAGTCTCTGAATGTCCTTGAGTGGCTCAGCCAGAGCCCAGACTTGAACCCGATCAAACAGCTCTGGAGAGACCTGAAAATAGCTGTGCTCCCCATCCAACCTGACAGAGCTTGAGAGGATCTGCTGAGAAGAATGGAAGAAACTCCCCAAATACAGGTGTGCCGAGCTTGTAGCGTCATACCCAAGAAGACTTGATGCTGTAATCGCTGCCAAAGGTGCTTCAACAAAGTACTGAGTAAAGGGTCTGAATACTTATGTAAATGTGATATTTCAGCAAACATTTCAAAAAATCTGTTTTTGCTTTGTCATTATGGGCTATTGTGTGTAGATTGATGAGGGAAAAAAACAATTTCAAAATAAGCCTGTAACGTAACAAAATGTGGAAAAAGTCAAGGGGTCTGAATACTTTCCGAAGGCATTGTATATCCACATGTTACAACATGTTTGCTCCTGTGTTAAAGAAATTGTCCAGTGAAAATCTCGCTTTTAAAAGTTAATATTCTGTTTTTGATTTGCTACCATTACCGAAGACTGGGGCTTCGTCACAAATTTCACCCTGTTCCCTATGTAGTGCACTACTTTTGACCAGCACGCCATGGACCCTAGTCAAAAGTAGTGCACTAAATAGGCAATAGGGTGCCATTTGGGAGGCACATTGATGAACACAAAACAAGAAGAGTAGACTGGCTACCTAGGATATGTAATAAGTTGTGTTCTCCTCCCTCCCCATTCTCTCAAGATTTGTATTAATGTTGTTTAGCATACCCCCTCATTCTCACAGCCGCTAAAAGCACTTGTGAATATGGGAAGTGTAGTTCTCTCTCTCTCTCTCTCTCTCTCTCTCTCTCTCTCTCTCTCTCTCTCTCTCTCTCTCTCTCTCTCTCTCTCTCTCTCTCTCTCTCTCTCTCTCTCTCTCTCTCTCTCTCTCTCTCTCTCTCTCTCTCTCTCTCTCTCTCTCGCGCTCTCGCTCTGTTTCTCTCTCTCTCTCTCTCTCTCTCTCTCTCTCTCTCTCTCTCTCTCTCTCTCTCTCTCTCTCTCTCTCTCTCTCTCTCTCTCTCTCTCTCGCTCTCTCTCTTTGCAGTGGGTGGCTCTTTACCTTTTAGAAGTAGGGCAGCAGTAGCTCTTTAAGATGCTATTATCACAAACACTTACTAAGAATGTATGCAGTCAGGTGAAGTCAGATAAAAGGTTCGGCTCAGTGGCATAAGTAATGTGGTCTTACTACCTCCCAGCTAGAATTGTCCCTCTATGTAAACTGTTTGAGGGGAGTTAGAGTATGTGGTAGGTAATGTATGCACTAATAACATGTCCAAGTCCATGTTGTAGCTCTGGAGCTAGTTCTAGGCTATGTTCATAAACCAGGGACATGAATAACAGGCTTTGGCCAGACACCAGGGCTACATCCCAAATGGCACGGTATTGCCTACGAAGTGCACTACCTTTGATCAGAGCCCTATGGGCCTTGGTCAAAAGTAGTGCACTATATAGAGAATAGGGTGCCATTTGGGATGTAGCCCAGTTCTCTCAGGAGCCCTTTAGGGCAGTAGCGGTGCGTAGGTACAATCACTGGGGAAGCCAAGCCACAAAAAAAGCCATATTACAACCTATTGTAATAATTGCGTTGTTTGCCTTGCCTTCATATGCCTTGCCACCGTGATATATAGGCCTAAAGGCAGAGACAATAAGAATACACAGTGGCAGAATAAATTCAACCACGCCTTTGTTTCATCACAAAACCGGAGAGCAACATCTGTCCGGTGAAGTCCACAAAACATATTGCATGTAACAAACAGTTACATGACCTACAGCATGGTCAAGCAAGTTAATGTTTACGACATTTTTCGGACTACAAAACAACTTCATTTAGAACCACAGAGAGTCACCGCAAGTCGCAAAGGAAACAGGAGCTGCCTCCACTATTCCAGCACCATTTCAACATCATCAAATCACCTATGCTTAGTCTAATACAGTGACAACTAAAATATACTAAAAACGATTTAGTCCAATCAACGTAAGCTAAATATGATGTGGCTGTTCTGATTTGTGTGTGTGTGTGTGTGTGTGTGTGTGCAAGTAGAGAAACACCAATGCCATCCTCCTCTCTTTCATGTTGACGAAACGGTCTATAACTCTGTCATACAGTACACGCTTTTATTTTTTGTTGTGCTAGGCTACCTGGCAAAAATTCTTGCTCGTGAACCTAACTTACTTTCATGGGCAACTTTAGCTAGTTAACATTAGCCTTCTACATTCAGCTACATACTAAACTTCCATCCTCTCAGTCCAGGGGCACAATATATGAATTTATGGTTGGATCAGAATCGTCATTATAATCATTGGCCAGTACGGAGAATTAAGTGAAACCACATGTCCAAATCCCTATCTCCATCCATGGCTAATTTAGGACAACCGGAGGACAACAACACAACGAGATGAAACAATTCAAGTTGTTTCTGTCAAGTATGTATTTATCTTGGCGCGATGTGATAGGAGTGAAGCCAAATCCAAACTGGCTTCCCTTCACACTTTTTTGGTGCGCCAGGACCATTCACAGTTGAGCTCAACGCTGATTGGGGGCATTGTTTCACTCTAAGCTTTCTCCGGTGAGATACATTCAACCTCTTGTGAACTGAAGGAAAATTATGAAACAGAGAGAGGAAAGGTAAATTATTTTATATTGTTTTTCTTTTCTTAAAAAAAAAAAAAATGTTGGGGAGGCCTGACTTCCCTTGGCATACATGAATACAAACCACTGCTTTAGGGTAACATGATAGGTAATGGACAGTTAACCTATAGACCCATATCACTCACTGTCCTGATAGGCAGTGTGTCTGCAGTCTGACTGTAGCTGGTGTCTGTCTGGTCAGTCATAGAGAGCGAGAAGGATGAAGAAAAGGGAGAGAGAGAGAGAGAGAGAGAGAGAGAGAGAGAGAGAGAGAGAGAGAGAGAGAGAGAGAGAGAGAGAGAGAGAGAGAGAGAGAGAGAGAGAGAGAGAGAGAGAGAGAGAGAGAGAGAGAGAGAGAGAGAGAGAGAGAGAGAGAGAGAGAGAGAGAGAGAGAGAGAGAGAATATTGGTGGCCAGAGACCACACAAAACACAGTGCACTGTATGTTTTATGTTATGTAAGAATACACCCATTGCAGGACTAACATTAATTTTGCAGGGCACAGCTCGCTCTGAGACAGTGAATAATTTAAACTACACTCATTGTTCTACTTGGTCATTCCTTCCTCGAGAGTTCTACAAACACACACACACACGCCCGCACACACACACACACACACACACATCCACACATCCACTATTCCATTCTGCATGGTCCTCTAGCAACATTAGGTAGTACATGCATGTATATTATATCACCATTTATATACTTATCATTGGGAAGGAAAATGTTGGTGAGCAGATTTCTGTAGTGCCAGAACAGTTCTTTCTCTTCATTGTGATACTAGGTTGTTCACAGACAGCGCTGAGAGTCCAGAGGCAGACACAGTGAAAAGAGGCAGAATGGTGTTTGAAACGCATCATCCAATCCATGCCCCCTGGCCAGTGGTGTGGAGAGGAGGAAGAGGGACTGCTATTGGTGAATCTGAATTAGCAAATTTTTTTGTAGTATCTCTCGGTCTCTTTGTATATATTTTGCCGTTATCCTCCAATATCTTTGTCTTGCTCCTGCTATATCAAGCCTTGGGAGCTGGTCTCTGGGTCTCAGGCTGTGTCACACACACACATGCACACACACACACACACACACACACACACACACTCCCTCCTTCAGTGTATCCCTCTTCAGTACACTTCAACAGGCGCGGAGCGGCAAAGTCGTCTATATTGGCCCCCTGTCATATTATCCTGTCGTTCCTTTCATACCCAGCTCTCTGGAGATGTGTAAAACGATCAATATGATCTATACGTGACATATAAGAGGATAAAGGTTGTTAACCACACACAGGGCTAATCTGGAGACGGATAAAACGGACCCCTCTGTATTGAAACCGACCTGAATCCTAGGAGGTAGAAATTGCCCTGGATAAAATCCATTTGTAGCTGGTATATTGCGATATGGCTGTATTGATTTTCCAGTAGGGTCTGTGTAGGAGACTGTGTAGAACGAAAAAACACTGCTGGTGCTGTGGGTTTCCCAGTCCTTCTGTTGAACGTTTTAATCAGGCTTAAGTTAGTCATCCTCATGAATATGGAACAGGAAACACACTCAAGAACACGCAAAGACACACTAATATAGGATTAGTTCCTAGATATGTTTCCTGATGTCTCTCACCCAGTCTCTGTCTCTGTCTCTATCTCTCGCTCTTTCTTATTTTGATTTCTTTATCCCTCTTTCTCCTGTCTCATCTACACCTCTCTCCCCCCAGCCGTTCCCTGTAATCTTGTTGTCCCTATCTTCTACACCTCTCTCCCCCAGCTGTCCCCTGTAATCTCCCTGTCCCTATCATCTACACCTCTCTCCCCCCAACCATCCCCTGTAATCTCCCTGTCCCTTTCATCTACACCTCTCTCCCCCCAGCCGACCCTGTAATCACCATGTCCCTATCATCTACACCTTTCTCCCCCAGCCGTCCCCTGTAATCTCTGTTATATTCCCCCAGCGTCCCTGTAATCTCCTGTCCCTATCATCTACACCTTTCTCCCCCAGCCGTCCCCTGTAATCTCCCTGTCCCTATCATCTACACCTCTCTCCCCCCAGCCGTCCCCTGTAATCTCCCTGTCCTTATCTGTACATAGATGTCCCTAGATGTCTCTGTCTTTCCCTGTCTGCCCCTCCAGAAGCAAATTATTGGAGTTAATTATACATCTCCCCCAACACAGTGACAAGAGTTTAAAGGACAATACCACTCAAAAACAATATTTTGGTATGTTTTTCATTAGTCAACTGTTGATACAGTCCCAAAATAGTTTTAATGTCAGCAGTCAAGTTTTTAACATATAGGATTTTCAAGAAGCAAAGTGTCACTTGCCACATCATCATGATCATGTGTTTTGCATCATATGATGCATTTGGCATCATCATGAGTGGATGTTTCCTTTAAATACTGCCACTTGTTTGACATTTACAAAGTGCAGCTATAGTATGCTTTCCATTTTCAGGCAAATTATAACTATTTTCATGCTTAGGCAAACATTTTTCTTCCGCTTCTCTGTTTTTTTTTTTTTTTTTTTTTTGTCACAATGAACACAACAGTAACTAGCAGCCGAGGCGAGTCGAGCTGGACTCAGTGCATTCACATGGTAATTGCTGCCAGCTGAGTTTCCACAATAATAACCGCCTCAATAAGAGACATAACACAGATGAGCATGTCACTTTAACACATTTTCTATTCTATTTTTTTTTTACCGCTTGTTCACTGACATTACTCTGTCTGTCCAAAATTAAAGCATCAAATCTCTTCTCCCATCTGCCAGACGTCCTTCTCTCTTTCTTTTTCTCTGTCTCTCTCTCTCATCAATGCTACTTACAGTGGCATATACATAGTGTATACATAGCCTACATGTATTATTTCATGTACTCGTACTTGTACTTGTACTGTACACACACACACACACACACACACACACACACACACACGCACACACACACTGAACAGTGTGTTCTATCTGCTCTTCAATGCGCTGCATTTGTTCAAGGGGAAAATCTTGATGATCATACATTAACTTCAACGAGCGCTGCTCAGTGTTTCGTGAAAGCATCGTGGATAGTGAAAGGGTGCACAGGAGGGATGGAGGGACAGACAAATGGATGGATAGGACAAGGTGAAAATAAAGTAGGAGAGGAATCAGTGACAGTCTCTCCTGAAGGACTAAGCAGGAGAATCAGTGTCTTTGGACAGCAGATCCCTGCCTGGCCCCTGTATCAATGAGAAACCCCACAGGAGGGATGGAGGGGTGGAGGGATGAATGGAGGGATGGATGTACAGGACAAGGTGAAAATAAAGGACAAGTAGAATCAGTCTTGTCCTGAAGAGTGTATCCCCAGCCGTGCCTCTGTCTCTCTATGAGAATCCCCCACCGGAGAAGAGCTGAGATAGTTTTCTGTCCATGGCTACATCCCAAATGGCTATTTCCTTCATAGTGCACTACTTTTGTCCAGAACCCTATGGGCCCTAGTCAAAAATAGTGTATTATAAAGGGAATAGGGTGTCATTTGGGATGCATCATGTGTCTCTGGCATTCTGTTCCACTCTCCACCTCTCTCCTCTTTCTTCTCTCCCCCTCTCTCTCTCTCTCTAATCTCAGCCTCTCTCCTTTCTCCACCTCTCTCTCTTTCCAATCTCCACCTCTCTCCTCTGGCAGCTTTCAGACCTCAGGTCGCTTCCAATTGTGTGTCTAATTGATTACTTCCCATGCAATTACTCCTGTGTCATATTCAATATTTCATTGCTTGGAAGAGGGCAGGAGGGAGTTTTTCTTAAGGACGGCATTCATATTGTCACATTTGCAAGCTCCCTAATGCAGTTTAGGAACAGCATGTTAACACCAGCCTACACAAATGTGGAGTGGTTTTCTCCCTAGGCCTAAGGAGTGTAGAGCCATTGTGTACGAGCTGACAATAGTAAATGAAATGAATAGCATGGCCTTTGTTGATATTATGAGCCATAGGGGCATTTGGTACATTGAGAATGAGGAGGTTCTTAATTGTTTTATGTTGTTATTACACAAATGAAATGTTTGGAAGAAATAGAGAGAACATGTTTTTCCAAGACAGCAGGTTGAGAGAACAAGATTGAAATGTTGGTGACACTTTACATTTACATTTTAGTCATTTAGCAGACGCTCTTATCCAGAGCGACTTACACTTGACACCTAGTGTCATAACACGTTATGACACAGTCATAACCATGTCATAATATGTCATAACAGCTGACATAACCTGTCATAATATGGTCATAACACAGTCATGACCCATATATTTACACCTGTTGTGACATATATTGTGTTATTTTATGGCTGGTTATGACACCTACAAAGAGCTCTCCAAGGATGTCAGGGACAAGATTGTAGACCTACACAAGGCTGGAATGGGCTACAATACCATCGCCAAGCAGGAAGAAACACAAAATAACTGTCAATCTCCCTCGGCCTGGGGCTGCATGCAAGATCTCACCTTGTGGAGTTGCAATGATCATGAGAACGGTGAGGAATCAGCCCAGAACTACACGGGAGGATCTTGTCAATGATCTCAAGGCAGCTGGGACCATAGTCACCAAGAAAACAATTAGTAACACACTACGCCGTGAATGACTGAAATCCTGCAGCGCCCGCAATGTCCCCCTGCTCAAGAATAGACAGGGCCGTCTGAAGTTTGCCAATGAACATCTGAATGATTCAGAGGAGAACTGGGTGAAAGTGTTGTGGTCAGATGAGACCAAAATGGAGCTCTTTGGCATCAACTCAACTCGCCGTGTTTGGAGGAGGAATGCTGCCTATGACCCCAAGAACACCATCCCCACTGTCAAACATGGAGGTGGAAACATTATGCTTTGGGGGTGTTTTTCTGCTAAGGGGACAGGACAACTTCACCACATCAAAGGGACGATGGACGGGGCCATGTACCGTCAATTCTTGGGTGAGAACCTCCTTCCCTCAACCAGGGCATTGAAAATGGGTCGTGGATGGGTATTCCAGCATGACAATGACCCAAAACACACAGTCAAGGCAACAAAGGAGTGGCTCAAGAAGAAGCACATTAAGGTCCTGGAGTGGCCTAGCCAGTCTCCAGACCTTAATCCCATAGAAAATCTGTGGAGGGAGCTGAAGGTTCGAGTTGCTATACGTCAGCCTCGAAACCTTAATGACTTGGAGAAGATCTGCAAAGAGGAGTGGGACAAAATCCCTCCTGAGATGTGTGCAAACCTGGTGGCCAACTACAAGAAATATCTGACCTCTGTGATTGCCAACAAGGGTTTTTGACATCAAGTACTAAGTCATGTTTTGCAGAGGGGTCAAATACTTATTTCCCTCATTAAAATGCAAATCAATTTATAACATTTTTACATGCATTTTTCTGGATTTTGTTGTTGTTATTCTCTCTCTCACTGTTCAAATAAACCTACCATTAAAATTATAGACTGATAATTTATTTGTCAGTGGGCAAACGTACAAAATCAGCAGGGGATCAAATACTTTTTTCCCTCACTGTAGATGTCATAACTAGCCATAAAATAATGCAATATATGTCACAACAGGTCTAAATATATGTGTCATGACAGTGTTGTGACCATATTATTACTGGTTATGAGAAGTTATGTAAGTTGTTATGGCATATTATGACATGTATATGACCATGTCATAATCTGTAATGACGATAGGTGTCAAGTAAAGTGTTACCGAAATGATATTCTACACTGACATACAGCCCTCTCTTAATCTAGCATCTTGTAGACTAATAACCCATCTGACAATCACAGCTATTTAGTAGCAACATGTGCTGCTGGGCTATGACACTTTAGTCTTTAGTTTCTTCTGTTGTATTTTGCTGACTGGATTCACTTTTCTCATTAATTATCCTATGTGGGAATTGCATAAGCCGAAAATGTTAATGGTAGACAACATAAATCTGCATCCTAAATGGTACCCTATTCCCTAGATAGTGCACTACTTTTGACCAGATCCATATGGGCTCTGGTCAAAAGTAGTGCACTATAAAGGGGATATTGTGCCATTTGGGACGCAATCAAAGAATGTTAAATCTTCAGCTTCGGAGGGAACTGACCCTTCCTGCCCTCAACAGAAACAAGTAAAATAGAAAAAGCAGCACATAGAAGTTGGGCTTATTAAAAACAAATCTGTTTCTATCTTGAAGTAAATGGAATAGTTATTTCTGAGTAAATTGGGCAATTTGGTAAAGTTTCTGCTTGAAACTCCCAGGTGGGGAAGCAGTCTTGCTCCTACTGCAACTAGTTCTAATATAATACAAATCTGATATCTGAACACTACATACACTACATAGAAACACCACCTCCCTTCAGTAGCATTTCTCTTGAAGTTCTCAGAAGAAGAGTCACTGTCTGAAACTTTCTCAGCTACCCTGAGAATAACAATAATTACATGAGGAAACATAATAATAAAAACCATGTAGCATTTTCTTCTTGTCTCTTATTAAAAGAAAGAACGAACAAGACACAAAGAATAAAAGAAAAACAAAGCCTAGGGAAACAAAGTTGAAAAGCGGAAAGAGAAATAAAAGAAGAAAAAAACTGTTCTTCTTCCCTTCTTCCAGGGCCTTCTTTATTTAACATCAAAATGTTGATAGCATTTGGAGGGTAAAACAGTGTGGTAATTACACTGAGATCAAATGGAGTGCGCTAGGGCTAATGCTAATACTGTATAGTGTTAGTTAGCATGCTAGCCCCAGCCCAGCGATGCCTGGGCCCCATGGTGGAACCAGAGCCATTAATAATGGATTAGGTGTCATCATTAAGAAACTGAATGATTAAAACATATCTCCCAGCTTCAAACGGCACTTTTCTCCATGCTTAAAAAAAGCCCTGTGATATAGGCTAGTATAGTCGCTCTTGTTACAACTACGTCACATATTTAGATATAGAACAGTGCTTTTGCAACTACGCCATAGATTTGGAGGGGATTGTATAGAAAACTGCCACAAACATGCTTTGGCAATAATAGTGCTCTCAGTTTTAAAAAAAAGTATCCATGCTTTAAAAAAATTCCATGTGACGCCATTAATTCAGAAGTGATTTAGAACGTATGGAAAACATTATTAACACACCATGGCATCAACATTGCTCTAAGGTAAAATACATACACTACCAGTCAAAAGTTTGGACACACCTACTCATTCAAGGGTTTGTCTTTATTTGTACTGTTTTTTTACATTGTACATGCTTCACAGAGTTCAAGTCATAGACACATCTCAACATCAACTGTTCAGAGGGGACTGTGTGAATCAGGCCTTCATGGTTGAATTGCAGCAAAGAAACCACTACTAAAGGACAACAATAAGAAGAAGAGACCTGCTTGGGCCAAGAAACATGAGCAATGGACATTAGACCAGTGGAAATATGTCCTTTGGTCTGGAGTCCAAATTGGAGATTTTTGGATTCAACCGCTGTGTCTTTGTGAGACACGGTGTGGGTGAACGGATGATCTCCGCATGTGTAGTTCCCACCGTAAAGCATGGAGGAGGAGGTGTTATGGTGTGGGGGTGCTTTGCTGGTGACACTGTCTGTGATTTATTTAGAATTCAAGGCACACTTAACCAGCATGGCTACCACAGCATTCTGCAGCGATACGCCATCCCATCTGGTTTGGGCTTAGTGGGACTATCATTTGTTTTTCAACAGGACAATGACCCAACACACCTCCAGGCTGTGTAAGGGCTTTTTTACCAAGAAGGAGAGTGATGGAGTGCTGCATCAGATGACCTGGCCTCCACAATCCCCTGACCTCAACCCAATTGAGATGGTTTGGGATGAGTCGGACGGCAGAGTGAAGGAAAAGCAGCCAACAAGTGTTCAGCATATGTGGGAACTCCTTCAAGATTGTTGGAAAAGCATTCCAGGTGAAGCAGGTTGAGAGAATGCCAAGAGTGTGCAAAGCTGTAATCAAGGCAAAGGGTGGCTATTTGAAGAATCTCAAATATAAAATATATTTTGATTTATTTACCACTTTTTTGGTTACTACATGATTCCACATGTGTTATTTCATAGTTTTTATGTCTTTACTATTATTCTACAAACTTTTGACTGGTACTGTACATTTACCAGTGAGGGGTACACAAGGTAGGAACTGGTAATTAAGCAATAAGGCACAAGACAGGCAGACAGTAAGGCTTATATTATCCCCCTCTGTACCAAACTAAATGCTAGCCTGGAAGCAAGGGGAAATAATGTGCGAGTTGAGATAAATACAAGAGATGATTCGGACAGCAACATGAACATGATATTCTTATGGAGGCACAGTGATAATTTTAAGATGGAACTGTTAGCATCATAGGTGTGTCTGGGACGGAGAATACAGCATGGCTTGGAATGGTGCTCGTCCAATCATCCAATCAAAACAAACAGTTTTATAATGATCTATAATGGCCAGTGCTGCCTTGCTCTCCAAGCATCATGTCTTCCTATATCCTATATTCTGCAATTACAGAAGCCAAGGCTGGCCCTAGCAATTTGGGGGATTTGGTTGGGGGCCTCCCCCGCCTTGCGGACAAAACGTTTTAGTGGCCTCCCTCTTGATGGTGGAGAGAAACATTTTAAGTTTGGAAATTATTTCAATCAATTCTGCACATTTTGCCATGGGGCAGAGATAAAATGTTGCAATTTTATAACTAATTTCATGCAATTCTACTCGTTTTTCCATAGGGCAGAGATAATAATTTGCAGTTTTACAGCAAATCTTCTGCAATTCTACACATTTTGCCAAGATTTATGCCATGTTAACATGATATCTGAGTGAGCGTGACTAACAAAATCTATGGGGTCCCCCTGGAAGTCAGGGCCCCTTGGGTACTCCTGAGTGGCGCAGTGGTCTAAGGCACTGCATCGCAGTGCTAACTGTGCCACTAGAGATCCTGGTTCGAATCCAGGCTCTGTCGCAGCCGGCCGCGACCGGGAGACTCATGGGCGGCGCACAATTGGCCCAGCGTCGTCTAGGGTAGGGGAGGGAATGGCCGGCAGGGATGTAGCTCAGTTGATAGAGCATGGCGTTTGCAATGCCAGGGTTGTGGGTTCGATTCCCACGGGGGGCCAGTTTAAAAAAATAAAAATAAAATATGTATTCACTAACTGTAAGTCGCTCTGGATAAGAGCGTCTGCTAAATGACTAAAATGTAAAATACGTGTCCTTCATGCCCGGTCGGTAATTTGGCTATGATTACTACAAGTTTACATAGCTGGGTAGACTAATTTACCAATCTAAAACATTTGAGCTGAAAGTACCCCTTGACTTTTTCCACTTTTTCTTACGTTACAGCCTTATTCTAAAAGGGATTTTTTAAATAATCTCAGCAATCTTCACACAATACCTCATAAGAACAAAGCGTAAACAGGTTTTTAGAAATTTTTGCAAATTTGTGACCGACCGCCTTGATTCGGTCTTATTTAGCAAAATTTGACATTTTGTTTTTTACATTGGATAAAATTAGAGACACAGACCTACAAAATGGTACATCATACACTGCATTTAAGGGAACAATGGTAAAGTAATTATGCTTTTAAAGTTGCTAAACTTGTAATCTCACTTTTGAGAAAATGGCCTTTGAATGTTTTGGTACCTACTGAAGAGCTCTTCTTTGTCTACACCCATTCGTCACCGTTCACACCCTCTTAAGCTTTAGCCCCACCCATCTCGATTCGCATTCGGAGCATTCAGAGCGCACACTTGATGCTCTGGCCGATGAGTAGGGTTGATCCGAGTGTTCTGACCTCACAATGGCAGTCAAGCACCCAAGCTAACTGGCTAACATTGACTAAATTGCTAGCTACTTCCAGACACAAAATCGGGAATATGGTTCATTCTTTACCTCTGAATAACATGAAAACAGCCTAACCAGCTCTGCTAGGGCGAGTATAAATCCAGAGCGTTGGTGACTGTAACTGTGCTGCTGGCAACAATTTAATTATGCTTTTTTGCTGACGTTTACTGACACCGGCCATATTCAACGGGTGTTGTGCGTTTGTAAATTCATCAGTTATTCTGTGCTCTGGCATACTCAGAATGAATTTACGAACGCACCCAAAATGGTTACTTGCAGAGTGGAGTCTTTTGTTAAGACATGTAGCTAGCTAGCTAGCTAGGTAAACAATTAACCATAATCCCAACTCATGACGTTACTACCCTGCATGAATCTGCAGGTAGATAACCAACTAGGCTCAATGTTAGCTAGATAACTTTAGGCTATATCTAGCCAAGTAAATGGCTCAGAGATACGAATAATAAGATCATACACATAACGTTAGCTAGCGAGCCAGCCAGCTAACGTTAGCTAGCTAGTTAAACAATTAACCATAATCCCAACTCATGATTTTACTACCCTGCATGAATCTGCAGGTAGCTAACCAACCAGGTTCAATGTTAGCAAGCAAATGGCTCTGAGATACGAATAATAAGATCATACACATAACGTTAGCTAGCGAGCCAGCCAGCTAACGTTAGCTAGCTAGCTAACTTGAAATGAAACCAAGCCATGAGGTCCGTAGAGCTCCGAGACAGGATTATGTTGAGGCACAGATCTGGGGAAGGGTACCAAAACATTTCTGCAGCATTGAAGGTCCCCAAGAACACAATGGCCTCCATCATTCTTAATTGGAAGAAGTTTGGAACCACCAAGACTCTTCCTAGAGCTGGCCGCCCGGCCAAACTGAGCAATCGGGGGAGAAGGGCCTTGGTCAGGGAGGTGACCAAGAACCCGATGGTCACTCTGACAGAGCTCTGGAGTTCCTCTGTGGAGATCGCAGAACCTTCCAGAAGGAAAAACATATTTGCAGCACTCCACCAATCAGGCGTTTATGGTAGAGTGTCCATACGGAAGCCACTCCTCAGTAAAAGGCACATGACAACCCGGATGGAGTTTGCCAAAAGTCACCTAAAGATTCTCAGACCATGAAAAACAAGATTCTCTGGTCTGATGAAACCAAGATTGAACTCTTTGGCCTGAATGCCAAGCGTCACGTCTGGAGGAAACCTGGCACCATCCCTACAGTGAAGCATGGTGGTGGCAGCGTCATGCTGTGGGGATGTTTTTCAGCGGCAGGGACTGGGAGACTAGTCAGGATCGAGGCAAAGATGAATGGAGCAAAGTACAGAGAGATACTTGATGAAAACCTGCTCCAGAGCGCTCAGGACCTCAGGCTGGGGTGAAGGTTCACCTTCCAATAGGACAACGACCCTAAGCACACAGCCAAGACAACGCAGGAGTGGCTTCGGGACAAGTCTCTGAATGTCCTTGAGTGGCCCAGCCAGAGATCAAACATCTCTGGAGAGACCTGAAAATAGCTGTGCAGCAACTCTCCCCATCCAACCTGACAGAGCTTGAGAGGATCTGCAGAAAAGAATGGAAGAAACACCCCAAGTACAGGTGTGCCAAGCTTGTAGCGTCATACCCAAGAAGACTCGCTGCCAAAGGTGCTTCAACAAAGGATTGAGTAAAGGGTCTGAATACTTATGTAAAGATGATATTTCAGTTTCTAAAAACCTGTTTTTACTTTGTCATTATGGGGTATTGTGTGTAGATTGATGATAAGGCTGTAACCTAACAAAATGTGGAAAAAAGTCAGTGTGAATACTTTCCGAAGGCACTGTATATACAAAAGTATGTGGACACCCCTTCAAATTAGTGGATTCGGCTATTTCAGCCACACCCGTTGCTGACAGGTGTATAAAATTGAGCACACATCCATGCAATCTCCATAAACAAAACATTGGCAGTAGAATGGCCTTACTGAAGAGCTCAGTGACATTCAACGTGGCACCGTCATAGGATGCCACCTTTCCAACAAGTCAGTTCATCAAATTTCTGCCCTGCTAGAGCTGCCCCGGTCAACTGTAAGCTGTAAGTGCTGTTATTGTGAAGTGGAAACATATAGGAGCAACAACGGCTCAGCCGCGAAGTGGTAGGCCGCACAAGCTCACAGAACGAGACCGCCGTCTGTTCTCGGTTGCAACACTACCGAGTTCCAAACTGTCTCTAGAAGCAACTCAGTACTGTCCGTCGGGAGCTTCATGAAATGAGTTTCCATGACCGAGCAGCCGCACACAAGCCTAAGATCAACATACGCAATGCCAAGCGTCAGCTGAAGTGGTGTAAAGCTCGCCGCCATTACACTCTGGAGCAGTGGAAATGCGTTCTCTGGAGTGATGAATCACACTTCACAATCTGGCAGTCCAACGGACTAATCTGGATTTGGCGGATGCCAGGAGAACGCTACCTACTCCAATGCATACTGCCAACTGTATAGTTTGGTGGAGGAGGAATAATGGTCTGGGGCTGCTTTTCATGGCCCTTTAGTAGCAGTGAAGGGAAATCTTAACGCTACAGCATACAATGACATTGTAGAAGATTCTGTGCTTCCAACTTTGTGGCAACAGTTTGGGGAAGGCCTTTCCTATTTCAGCATGACAATGCCCCCGTGCACAAAGCGAGGTCCATACAGAAATGATTTGTCGAGATCGGTGTCGAAGTACTTGGCTGTCCTGTGCAGAGCCCTGCTTTGCTTTATCTTGGCCAGGTCGCAGTTGTAAATGAGAACTTGTTCTCAACTGGCTTACCTGGTTAAATAAAGGTGGGAAAAAATAAATAAAAAATAAATAAAACGCCATCGAACACCTTTGGGAGCAATGTTCCAACATCTAGTGGAAAGCCTTCCCAGAAGAGTGGAGGCTGTTATAGCAGCAAAGGGGGGACCAACTCCATATTAATGCCCATGATTTTGGAATGAGATGTTTGACGAGCAGGTGTCATTTAGTGTATATATAGTGGCCAGGGGCCCTAGACGACCACCTATGTCGCCTATGCCCAGGGCCGGCCCTGAAAGAAGCTCAATCCATGTGTGAATATTCCAGTGGAGTATGCAGTATCTAAGCAATGGAAAGCCTGACAGATGACTCCAGTCTTTGACATGATTAATCATGTGTTTTGGGGAGAAATATCTGAGCTCTGTTTTCCTTTGTTTTTGTTTTTGGGGGATTTATCTGTCATATTTTGCCTGTGCTTGCCATTTATTGTAGTTGAAGTAATAGATGACCTGTACCGTTTTTAGGCAGATTAAGCAAGCAACTAAGGTTTCAATAAATCAAATTCCTTGTTGACCAATTTGCAGTGCCCTAATCCCATTCTATGAGACACAGTGCCTCAACCCTCCCCTTCCCAGAAATATTCCCTAGAGCATTCCTTTCGGTCTCTATTAGTAGTGATCTGCTGATAATGAAATCATGAGAGGTGTCCCTAAGGAGCCATCATCACTACCTCGGACTGATCTGGGACCTGTTTGGATGGGAGATGAGAAGAGGAAAGTACACCCCCTGGACAGCACGACATACCCCCCTATTACCTCATCGTAGTACAGTCTAGAAAGACCAGGTTATTTTCTCCAATGATTGATATGTGTGTTTTCTGCAAATACTATGTCCTTTTTAAAAACCTGTGAATTAACTTTACTCAGAGATATTGATGATAATTGTAAGTGTGTATGTGCATTTGCGCCAAAGTATAAAAATGTGTGTGTATTCGTACGTGTGTGTCACGCCCTGGCTCTGGGGACTCTTATATGTTGAGCCAGGGTGTTAGTTTCTATGTTTAGTGTTCTATGTTCTTGTTCTAGTTCATGTGTTTCTATGTTGGCCGGGGTGGTTCCCAATCAGAGGCAGCTGTGGCTTGTTGTCTCTGATTGGGAACCATACTTAGGCAGCCTGTTTTGCACTTGTCATTTGTGGGATCTTGTTCCGGAGAGGTTTGTGTTTGTTAACCTTAGGACTTCACGTATCGTTTTGTTGTATTGTTTAAAGTACTCATTAAAAGATGTACGCATATCACGCTGCGCCTTGGTCCACTTCATATGACGATCGTGACAGTGTGTACATGCATAGGCTATGTAAATAGATAATTAAATGAAAGAGTGCAGGCTAAGAAACTAGAGCGATGTGCTGTGCTGTTCACACACCAGGGTCTGACTATTGAATAATTCACAGCCCTTGCTCAGAGGGGTCAGCCTAAAAGGACTAACTGGACTAACTGATGAGCCCTAGTACTGTACCCTGCTGCACCCCATTCATCTTCTTCTGAAGGGTCACTAGAATGTAGACAGTGAGCTGAGTAACCTTGTGCACATCTAGTACCCGCAGTCTACTATCTCTCCATGTTTAAGAGGAATATTTTTAGCAGTCAATCGGATGAACCAGATGAAACTAGACTTTTGCCTCATTAACAGTTAATGTGAGCATGCAAGGAATTTTAATGTCAGTTAATAATCAAAACACAGTCTATTCCCACTCCTCCCTCCGGCTATGTTTTAGTTAGCTCTAAACCAGGCCAGTCCCTCACGTTATCAGCCTGGAGGACTATGGGTAAAACGGACATTAACAAAAAACTGACCTGACAACAAGAGACCTAGTTTCTGTTGCATTGTCCACACTAACATACCATTTAGAGTGAAGCAATGTATTCAGCATGCGTTTTAAGTGGTATGCTAGTGTGGATATTGGAACGTAGCCCCAGTGTCATCATCCATGTACACAAGGGTTCTCCTGACTCTATTATACCTGCTTTCTAAAACAGGGTTGAGATTAGGATTGGGAAGCCTCCTCCTCCTCCTCCTCCTCCTCCTCCTCCTCCTCCACCTCCTTCTCCCTCATTCTCCCTGCTTCTCACCGAACCCACAGCGTTATCTATCCATAATGAGAACGCACCTCTCTCTCCTCGATCCCAAAACGTTAACGTTAGCCCCTAATGGGAACACACATCTCTCTCCCCAATCCCACACCAATAGCCCCTAATGCGAACACACCTCTCTCCCTAGACCCACAAAGAGGTTAGCTAGCCCTAATTGGAACACATTTCATCCTCGGAGTACAGGGAAATGTTAATGAAACACTTCAGGAGGGTTAAGCCAATTATTTATTTTCCCGCCAATCACAGGCCTCTCATTTCTGAAATGTCAGTGTTGCCGGGGTGCAGGAGTGAGAGAGAGGGAGCGAGGTAGTAGGGAGGAGCAAGGGGACGAGTGGGGATATGATGGAATAATGAGGTTTTCCTGGCCAGGGAGGTAAGAGATTAAGAAAGGAGATAGAGAAGAGAGAGTGAAGAGAGAGAACAGAGGGATGAGTGGAGAGCGAGTGTGTGTGAGTGGCAGTGTGTGAGTGGTGAGAGAGAGGGAAGAGCAGGGTGTAAGAGAGGAGAGAGAGAGCAGAGAGGGATGTAAGAGAGGAGAGAGAGAGGAGGGGAGAGAGGGATGTCAGAGAGGAGAGAGAGGGGAGAAGAGAGAGGGATGTCAGAGAGGAGAGAGAGGGGAGAGAGGGATGTCAGAGAGGAGAGAGAGGGATATCAGAGAGGAGAGAGAGGGGAGAGAGGGATGTCAGAGAGGAGAGAGAGGGGAGGAGAGAGAGGGATGTCAGAGAGAAGAGAGAGGGGAGGAGAGAGAGGGATGTTAGAGGAGAGAGAGGGGAGGAGAGAGAGGGATGTCAGAGAGGAGAGAGAGGGGAGGGGAGAGAGGGATGTCAGAGAAGAGAGAGAGGAAGGGGAGAGAGGGATGTCAGAGAGGAGAGAGAGGGGAGGGGAGAGAGGGATGTCAGATAGGAGAGAGAGAGGAGGGGAGAGAGGGATGTCAGAGAGGAGAGAGAGAGGAGGGGAGAGAGGGATGTCAGAGAGGAGAGAGAGAGGAGGGGATAGAGGGATGTCAATCACAAAAGTACCGCCAGAGCCTGAGTGTCCCTACTGACACATACAGCATACCACTACCACTGTCCTATTACCACTATCCTTCGACTCTCAGCACCAACTCAGCCCAGCACAGACCAGCACAGCCCAGCCCAGACGCAGACCAACCCAGACACAGACCAGCCCAGACACAGACCAGCCCAGACACAGACCAGCCCAGACACAGCCCGGCCCAGACACTGACCAGCCCAGACACAGCCCAGACACAGACCAGCCCAGACACAGACCAGCGCAGACCAGCGCAGACCAGTACAGCTCAGTACAGCCCAGTCATCCCCCTCTCCCCGTCATCCCCCTCTCCCCATCATCCCCCTCATCCCCCTCTCCCCGTCAATCCCCGTCATCCCCCTCTCCCCGTCACCCCCCTCTCCCCATCAGCCCACTCATCCCCCTCTCCCCATCATCCTCCTCATCCCACTCTCCCCATCATTCCCCTCTCCCCATCATCCCCCTCTCACCATCATCCCCTTCTCCCCCTTCCCGTCATCCCCTTCTCCCCCTCACACCGACATCCCCCTCTCTCCCCGTCATCCCCCCTCTCCCCATCATCCCCCTCTCCCCTCATCCCCCTCTCCCCGTCATCCCCCCTCTCCCCCTCATCCCCCTCTCCCCCTCTCCCCCTCATCCCCCCTCTACCCGTCATCCCCTTCTCCCCTACCCTGTCATCCCCTTCTTCCCTTTCACCCGACATACCCTCATCCCCCTCTCCCCATCATCCCCCTCTCCCCAACATCCCCTTCTCCCCCGTCATCCCCCCTCTCCCCTCTCCCCCCTCATCCCCCTCTCCCCCTCTCCCCCTCATCCCCCTCTACCCGTCATCCCCTTCTCCCCCTACCCCGTCATCCCCTTCTTCCCTTTCACCCCGACATCCCCCCTCATCCCCCTCTCCCCATCATCCCCCTCTCCCCAACATCCCCTTCTCCCCGTCATCCCCCTCTCCCCCTCTCCCCCTCATCCCCTCTCTCCCCGTCATCCCCCTCTCCCCATCATCCCCCTCTCCCCCTCATCCCCCTCTCCCCGTCATCCCCTCTCCCCCTCATCCCCCTCTCCCCCTCTCCCCTCATCCCCCCTCTACCCGTCATCCCCTTCTCCCCCTACCCTGTCATCCCCTTCTTCCCTTTCACCCCGACATCCCCCCTCATCCCCCTCTCCCCATCATCCCCCTCTCCCCAACATCCCCTTCTCCCCGTCATCCCCCTCTCCCCCTCTCCCCCTCATCCCCCTCTCCCCCTCTCCCCCTCATCCCCCTCTACCCGTCATCCCCTTCTCCCCCCTACCCCGTCATCCCCTTCTTCCCTTTCACCCCGACATCCCCCTCATCCCCCTCTCCCCATCATCCCCCTCTCCCCAACATCCCCTTCTCCCCGTCATCCCCCTCTCCCCCTCTCCCCCTCATCCCCCTCTCCCTGTCATCCCCCTCTCCCTGTCATCCCCCCTCATCCCCCCTCTCCCTGTCATCCCCCTCTCCCTGTCATCCCCCTCTCCCCCTCCCCCCTCATCCCCCCTCTCCCCCTCATCCCTTTCTCACCCTCACAGCATCACAGCTTCATTCATTATTAATGCATTTATTTTTCACTGGCTGGGCAAGGCTAGCTGGGCCTTAGAGAAGTGGAGCAGATTGAGCAGAAGCAGGCAGCCATGGGTAAAGCAGAGCAGGTTTTAGAGCTACCATGACAGAAACACACACGCACGTGTGCACACACGCACACACACATACGAACACATGTGTACACACACACAGGCAGCGTTAGGCAGGGGAATCTGTGTGTAATGGGACATGAAGGGCCCATGTTGTTCTGCAGGGCCCCTGTGGAGCCCCATACACAGCTCATCCACCTAGATGTTACACTACGCATCAATTCATTAGCTAAGTATACAGATCATAGCCTCGCCACCACGCATGCACACACACACACACAAACACTGTTGTAGTTATTGTCCTCTTTCTTCCTTTACCCATTGATTCCCCTAGCTGTGTCTGTTCCTCTTGTCCACCAAGCCTTTGATGAGATCATATCGTTTTCATGTTCATCATCATTAAATTCTGCTTATGACTCTTTTATGCAGCGGTAGCTCCACATTGGTTCACACAGGTGGGTGTAAACCTGCCCTGTATGCGATTGGTATTTAGCCTGTCCAAGGTCTGTCACGAGCGCCTCTGATTTGCCATTATGTTACCCCTTGGCAGTGTTATCAGAAAGCACAGCATTGATTTTCACTGCGACGCAGACGATACACAACTTTACAATTCTGTGTCACCAGAGGATTTTAGCTCCACAGATAAATTATTTGATTGTATTAGTGATTTAAATACTTGGGTGGCTGACAACTTCCTCCAGCTAAATCAAGACAAGTCTGAGGTACATATTGTTGGAGCCAAAGCACAGAGAAAGAATCTGGCCGCAAATTTTAATTCACAGGCAATATAGATAAAAAACATAGGTGTTATTTTAGATTCTGAACTAAATTTCGATTCACACATTAGGAATGTGACCAAAATAACTTTTTACCACCTGAGGAACATTGCCAAGAATGGCCTTATCGCTCACAGGCTGATACAGAGAGACTCATCCATGCTTTTATTACAAGCAGGCTTGACTACTGTAATGCTCTCCTGTCTGTTATACCCAAGAAAGTCATTGGTCAACTGCAAAACATACAGAATGCTGCAGCACGGGTACTGACCAAGACCAGACGGAGAGCACACATTACACCGGTTTTAAGGTCTCTGCACTAGCTGCCTGTGAGTGTTTGAGTTAATTTTAAGATTGTTCTATTGGTTTTAAAATCAATCCATGATTGTCCACCCCAATACATGTCCCTCTAGTCCTCTGGCCTTTTAACTATCCCAAAGTTTAGGACCAAGAGGCATGGAGAGGCAGCCTTTAGTTAGTAATGCCCCCAGCCTCTGGAATAGCCTGCCAGAGAACCTGAGGTGGGCCGAAACTGTGGACATATTTAAAAGAGATCTTAAAACACATATTTTTAGCTTTGCTTTTCCTTAGGGTGCTTTCTACCGTCGTGGTTAAAAGTTTTGAGAATGACACAAATACTAATTTTCACAAAGTCTGCAGCCTCAGTTTTGATGATGGCAATTTGCATATACTCCAGAATGTCATGAAGAGTGATCAGATAAATTGCAATTAATTGCAAAGTTCCTCTTTGCCATGAAAATGAACTTAATCCCCCAAAAACATTTCCACTGCATTTCAGCCTTGCCACAAAAGGACCAGCTGCCATCATGTCAGTGATTCTCTCGTTAACACAGGTGAGAGTGTTGACGAAGACACAGCTGGAGATCACTCTGTCATGCTGATTGAGTTAGAATAACAGACTGGAAGCTTTAAAAGGAGGGTGGTGCTTGAAATCATTGTTCTTCCTCTGTTAACCATGGTTACCTGCAAGGAAACACGTGCCGTCATCATTGCTTTGCACAAAAAGGGCTTCACAGGCAAGGATATTGCTGCTAGTAAGATTGCACCTAAATCAACCATTTATCGGATCATCAAGAACTTCAAGGAGAGAGGTTCAATTGTTGTGAAGAAGGCGTCAGGGTGCCCAAGAAAGTCCAGCAAGTGCCAGGACCGTCTCCTAAAGATGATTCAGCTGCGGGATCGGGGCACCACCAGTGCAGAGCTTGCTCAGGAATGGCAGCAGGCAGGTGTGAGTGCATCTGCACGCACAGTGAGGCGAAGACTTTTGGAGGATGGCCTGGTGTCAAGAAGGGCAGCAAAGAAGCAACTTCTCTCTAGGAAAAACATCAGGGACAGACTGATATTCTGCAAAAGGTACAGGGATTGGACTGCTGAGGACTGGGGTAAAGTCATTTTCTCTGATGAATCTCCTTTCCGATTGTTTGGGGCATCCGGAAAACACCTTGTCCGAAGAAGACAAGGTGAGCGCTACCATCAGTCCTGTGTCATGCCAACAGTAAAGCATCCTGAGACCATTCATTTATGGGGTTGCTTCTCAGCCAAGGGAGTGGGCTCACTCACAATTTTGCCTAAGAGCACAGCCATGAATAAAGAATGGTACCAACACATCCTCCGAGAGCAACTTCTCCCAACCATCCAAGAACAGTTTGGTGATGACCAATGCCTTTTCCAGCATGATGGAGCACCTTGCAAAAGTGATGACTGGCTCGGGGAACAAAACATCAACATTTTGGGTCCATGAACAGGAAACTCCCCAGACCTTAATCCCATTGAGAACTTGTGGACGATCCTCAAGGGGCGGGTGGACAAACAAAAACCCACGAATTCTGACAAACTCCAAGCATTGATTATGCAAGAATGGGCTACCATCAGTCAGGATGTGGCCCAGAAGTTAATTGACAGCATGCCAGGGCGGATTGCAGAGGTCTTGAAAAAGAAGGGTCAACACTGCAAATATTGACTCTGCATAAACTTAATGTAATTGTCAATAAAAGCCTTTGACACTTATGGAATGCTTGTAATTATACTTCAGTATACCATAGTAACATCTGACAAAAATATATCATAACACTGACGCAGCGAACTTTGTGAAGACCAATACTTGTGTAATTCTCAAAACGTTAGATCACGACTGTTCAGTTTGTGTCATTCTTTAGTTTTTTTAATCTTATGTTTGTTGTGTAGTAAGTATTTCAGCTTTTATTTCATTGTTTTTTATTTGTTTTTTCCTGTGAAGCACATTGCGTTGCATTCCATGTCTGAAGTGTGCTGTATAAATAAAGCTTGATTTGATTTGATTTGATTTGGGTTGTCATTCAGATGTAGGGTCACGGTCGGGTCTGATTAGAAAAGCAGCAGCAGCTCTAAACAGAAAGAAAGTGGCTCTGTGTGACCTGTTGTTGGCACGTACACATTTATGAGCTAAATATACAGAGCACGGCCTCGCCACAAACACACAAACACAAACACACACACACTGCACATGCAGCTCTGTAGCTTTGTATCCCAAGTCATGTCTGTGTTGAGGCTGAGTCAGGGTCATTTGTATGCAGGTGCACCGTGCTCTCATTTAGCTGGGGTTTATTTCTCTGTGTCCGTTTGAAAGAGAGAGAGCGCCTCATTCCAATGCTACAGGGAGCTGATCAGACATCAACATTGATAAGCAAAGTGGCCCTCAGCAATCCCCCCATACACGCTCTCTCTCTGTTTCTCTCTCCCATTATGTTTTCTCTCCCTCTAGTCTTTCGCTCTCTCTCTCTACTCTCTCTTTCTCTCCCCTTTTTCTCTCTGTCTTCTATCTTTAATTCCTCCCTTGTTTTTTACACTTGCAGCTATGATCCTCTTGTTTGAATATGTAATGTTATCCTCTAATATGAATAGTTATGTACAAGCACCTGTACTGCTCACATTCACCTGGGAGCAAAGTGTGTGCTTGGTTACACTACCTTTCCAACTACTTCGAGCTATATAATGTCAATCAATATATTCAATATATTATTCTTACACACTTACTCATTGTGTGGTTCCATTTCTCTGCGTCACTCCTTCCTCCTCTATCGTACCCACAAGGTAAATATGATCAGGGCTTTGCCGTGGCTAAAGTTAGAAAATATACTGTACATAACCCTCCTTCCCTCCCTCCTCCCTTTTGGTTTTTTCCCTTCTCCCTTTCTCCCTCCTTTTAACTTAAGGAATTGCTTCCTTCCCATAATCCTTTATCTCTGCCATTTTTCATAAAGATTTCTGGAAACAATTGCATGAGGGATGGGTGAAATTTAATCAGCAGGCTTTAAACGTAATTACTACCCGCCATGGAGGAGTGGAGAGACGGTGTCGGGCGTGGTGGCGGGCAGTGGCAGGAGAGAGAAGGGTTGTGGCCGAATGACGCCCCCACGCCGTCTGCAGTCCCAATGGCCTACACTCTCTGTGTGTGTGTGTGTGTGTGTGTGTGTGTGTGTGTATGTGTGTGTGTGTGTGTGTACAGTATGTGTGTGCCTTTGTTACACAAAACAATATTGCTGGCTGGCTGCTGCAGACGCCAAGGACAATCAGGTCATGAGGAAAAGACACACACAAGCAAACACATAAACACAAAAACAAACAACAATGTTTTTAACCAACCAGGCCTAGCTTTACCACCCCTGGCTTTACCAGCCCTGTACTACAGATGTAGGATCTTCATTTGATCAAATGCAAACTTGTAGTGTATTTTAGTTTTTAAAAGGCTTCTAAAGTTTGCAATTTTCATTTTGAAATTGTATCAACTTCTACAAAAATATAAACCTCTACAAAGATGTCCATTAATTATAATCCACATAATAATTCACATTTCCTATTGCTGCAGGATTCTTTTCCTGCTGTAGCAAACTGTTTCAAATTAAGAGAGACTTTACCACCACTTTACCACCATTCTTCCTCCACTACCACTACCAAGACAGCAACTTTCATACTAAGACTATTGTGATCCCTTTTGAAATATGTGTAATTACTCTAAATCTGTTGAATATATAGATTTATTGATGTAATGGATTAAACATATATACTGAAAGAAGAGTGTTTAGGTATGGACAGTTGGACTTCATTTGTCCTTTTCCCCCATTTTATATCGACATTTTCCCACAGTGGATACCAGCAGAAATGGCCCATGCACTCTGCTCTGAAGTGAAGACAAGCACATTTTTCGTTTCCTTTCTAATTTTTCATCCTTTTTCATTTTTCATCTGTTGATACTTTTTTTATCAACATCAACCTTGCGGGCAGATCTAAAGGAGATTTATTTCTATGTGGCTGCAGTCTTTTATTTATTGCGAATGTAATTTGTTTTCAAGTGCTGTTATGGGGTCGAGCTCTTGTTTTCCACCCTTGACTGTCCTCCTCTCCAGGACAAAAATGACTCATTGTGAACCAGGGAACCGACCTTGAGCTGTTTAAATGGAAAGAAAGAAAACACAATAGATGCTGTTAGCATTTAGGAGAGGCTGATTCGCAAAGGACACCTTATTCCCTATATAGTGCACTTCTTTAGACCAGAGCCCTATAGGGCTCAGGATGGGCCCTGATCAAAAATAGTGCACTATATAGGGAATAAGGGTTGTGGGTTCGATAAAATAATGTATGCTCTGGATAAGAGCGTCTGCTAAATGACGTAAATGTAAATGTAAATGAATAAGGTACCATTTGAGAGGCAGACAGGTTTTTTTTTTAAGGCACTATATTCTAGTCCACCATCCCTCCCCATAATAAAATTTAATATAAGTGTATTATGATGATCACATGATTGTCACATGACAATCTTCTTGGCGTGGTCGTTCAGGCGTGAATGTCAGCGGAGGCGTTGGGTTAAAAAGTTGTGTTTCCATGTCATTTCCTCTCCGCTTACGACAACCCCAATGTGCAGTAACGCACCACTGCATATCCAGAAAAACACCTCTCTCTCTCTCTCTCTCTCTCTCTCTCTCTCTCTCTCTCTCTCTCTCTCTCTCTCTCTCTCTCTTCCCCTCCCTCTCTCATCCTCTCTCCCCCTCCTCCCCCCTCTCTTCAGTGAACCTCTCATGAAGTGTTTTATGTATTAGAGTTAATGCAGTTGATCTTTTCAGGTCACTAGTTAATTACGTAAAACCACAATTTCGTGTGAATGGTTCCCTGGCTGTATTTCACTCTCTCCCAGTGTTAACCACCTTAAAATAGCATTAAAATAGCACCGCCATTCCTATAGGAGATTTATGTGAGGTCCTCTTCCCCCTGACCTTGTGTTAAGCTGTGGTATAAATGGGGTGATATAGGGCTAAATTAACTACCTAGTTACCAAGAGGTCTGTTTCATCTGTCTCCTTCTTTAGGTGATTAGAGTGTTTATTACCCAGATATAAAACATTCTGTTACTCTGATTTACAGCTGTGGAAAAAATTAAGAGACCACTGCAGATTGTTCTTAAATCAGCATCTCTACATGTATGACAGCCATTCCATTCCAGTGTCTGTTGAATTCCAACACAGGCACACCTCATTCTACTGAATTAGGTACTGATTAGGTGATCACATGAACCAAATCTTATTTAATGAGGAAAAGTATAAAAAACACTACTGTGGTCATCACTATCATCTTGCAATAGGACCAGCTGGATGGCAAAAACAGGGCTAATAGTACCTCAAAAGTAATATTAATCAAAAAATAACTATTGACCATGCCAAAAGAGTTGAAAAGGAAAGTTTTGAGTGAGGAAAAGAAGGGTTCAATTCTGGCTTTACTGGCAGAGGGATACAGTGAGCGTCAGGTTGCTTCCATCCTTAAAATTTCAAAGACGCTGATTCATAAGAACAAGGTCAAGCAGCAGACATTGGAGACAACAAAGCTACAGACCGGCAGAGGGCGAAAATGACTCTCTACTGACCGGGATGACCGCCAACTCATTCAAATGTCACTCAACAACCGTAGGATGACATCAAGTGACCTACAAAAAGAATGGAAAACGGAAGCTGGAGTGAAGTGCACGGTGAGGACGGTTCGAAACAGGCTCCTAGGGGCAGGGCTGAAGTCGTGCAAAGCTAGAAAAAAGCCCTTCATCAATGAGAAGCAAAGAAGAGCCAGGCTGAGGTTTGCAAAAGACCATAAGGATTGGACCGTAGAGGACTGGAGTAAGGTCATCTTCTCTGATGAGTCCAATTTTCAGCTTTGCCCAACACCTGGTCGTCTAATGGTTAGACGGAGACCTGGAGAGGCCTACAAGCCACAGTGTCTCGCACCCACTGTGAAATTTGGTGGAGGATCGGTGATGATCTGGGGGTGCTTCAGCAAGGCTGGAATCGGGCAGATTTGTCTTTGTGAAGAACGCATGAATCAAGCCACGTACAAGGTTGTCCTGGAAGAAAACTTGCTTCCTTTTGCTCTGACATTGTTCCCCAACTCTGAGGATTGGTTTTTCCAGCAGGACAATGCGCCATGCCACACAGCCAGGTCAATCAAGGTGTGGATGGAGGACCACCAGATCAAGACCCTGTCATGGCCAGCCCAATCTCCAGACCTGAACCCCATTGATAACTTCTGGAATGTGATCAAGAGGAAGATGGATGGTCACAAGCCATCAAACAAAGCCGAGCTGCTTGAAGTTTTGCGCCAGGAGTGGCATAAAGTCACCCAACATCAATGTGAAAGACTGGTGGAGAGCATGCCAAGACGCATGAAAGCTGTGATTGAAAATCAGGGTAATTCCACCAAATATTGATTTTTGAACTCTTCCTAAGTTAAAACATTGCTATTGTGTTGTTTAAAAATGAACTTGAACTTATTTTCTTTGCATTATTCGAGGTCTGACAACACTGCATCTTTTTTGTTAGTTTGACCAGTTGTCATTTTCTGCAAATAAATGCTCTAAATTACAATATTTGGGGGGATTTGGGAGAAATGTTGTCAGTAGTTTATAGAATAAAACAAAAATGTTATTTTTACCCAAACACATACCTATAAATAGTAAAACCAGAGAAACTGATAATTTTGCAGTGGTCTCTTAATTTTTTCCGCAGCTGTATATCATTGTGTCTGGATACACAGATATATAAATTGTTATTTTGTTTTTTTATTATTAAAAATGTCATTACAACACATACAGTGAGGAAAAAAATTATTTGATCCCCTGCTTATTTTGTACGTTTGCCCACTGACAAAGACATGATCAGTCTATAATTTTAATGGTAGGTTTATTTGAACAGTGAGAGACAGAATAACAACAACAAAATCCAGAAAAATGCATGACAAAAATGTTATAAATTGATTTGCATTTTAATGAGGGAAATAAGTATTTGACCCCTCTGCAAAACATGACTTAGTACTTGGTGGCAAAACCCTTGTTGGCAATCACAGAGGTCAGACGTTTCTTGTAGTTGGCCACCAGGTTTGCACACATCTCAGGAGGGATTTTGTCCCACTCCTCTTTGCAGATCTTCTCCAAGTCATTAAGGTTTCGAAGCTGACAATTGGCAACTCGAACCTTCAGCTCCCTCCACAGATTTTCTATGGGATTAAGGTCTGGAGACTGGCTAGGCCACTCCAGGACCTTAATGTGCTTCTTCTTGAGCCACTCCTTTGTTGCCTTGGCTGTGTGTTTTGGGTCATTGTCATGCTGGAATACCCATCCACAACCCATTTTCAATGCCCTGGCTGAGGGAAGGAGGTTCTCACCCAAGATTTGACGGTACATGGCCCCGTCCATCGTCCTTTTGATGCAGTGAAGTTGTCCTGTCCCCTTAGCAGAAAAACACCCCCAAAGCATAATGCTCCCACCTCCATGTTTGACGGTGGGGATGGTGTTCTTGGGGTCATAGGCAGCATTCCTTGTCCTCCAAACACGGCGAGTTGAGTTGATGGCAAAGAGCTCGATTTTGGTCTCATCTGACCACAACACTTTCACCCAGTTCTCCTCTGAATCATTCAGATGTTCATTGGCAAACTTCAGACGGGCCTGTATATGTGCTTTCTTGAGCAGGGGGACCTTGCGGGTACTGCAGGATTTCAGTCCTTCACGGCGTAGTGTGTTACCAATTGTTTTCTTGGTGACTATGGTCCTAGCTGCCTTGAGATCATTGACAAGATCCTCCCGTGTAGTTCTGGGCTGATTCCTCACCGTTCTCATGATCATTGCAACTCCACGAGGTGAGATCTTGCATGGAGCCCCAGGCCGAGGGAGATTGACAGTTATTTTGTGTTTCTTCCATTTGCGAAAAATAGCACCAACTGTTGTCACCTTCTCACCAAGCTGCTTGGCGATGGTCTTGTAGCCCATTCCAGCCTTGTGTAGGTCTACAATCTTGTCCCTGACATCCTTGGAGAGCTTTTTGGTCTTGGCCATGGTGGAGAGTTTGGAATCTAATTGATTGCTTCTGTGGACAGGTGTCTTTTTATACAGGTAACAAACTGAGATTAGGAATACTCCCTTTAAGAGTGTGCTCCTAATCTCAGCTCATTACCTGTATAAAAGACACCTGGGAGCCAGACATCTTTCTTATTGAGAGGGGGTCAAATACTTATTTCCCTCATTAAAATGCAAATCAATTTATAACATTTTTGACATGTGTTTTTCAGGATTTTTTTAATGTTATTCTGTCCCTCACTGTTCAAATAAACCTACCATTAAAATTATAGACCAATCATGTCTTTGTCAGTGGGCAAACGTACAAAATCAGCAGGGGATCAAATTATTTTTTCCCTCACTGTACAACATATCACACCAACAACATTGTTCTCGCTCCTCCTATTTTGACTCAGTCACATTTCTATACTTTCCTTTTCTTTGCATATCACAATTTCATCCTAACTATGAATGTAAATGCAAACGTTGCATACACAGTATGGGAGGGCTGCAACGAAATTTCAAGAAAAATAAATAAATAGGGAATTAATATTATGAAATGGTAAAGTTAGAATCATGATAGAATTGCTATCAATTTCTCATTATGTACATTATTTGTATAAATGTACATATTATTGATTGGTATATTGATTTTGTATCAAACATTTTTTATCACTACCCATGATTAGTATTAATTACATATTATAAATAACATTTTTATTCCCTTTTTCGTTCACTCCAAGACAACTTTAAACTTGGCTAAATATTCCTTTAGCTTTCCATTTCCATTTGCAATATTAGTCAGTGTTCATTGACAGTTTAAGCCATTCTGCAAATGAGGGTGACTGCTCCTCTTTCCAATGCCTTAAAATTGCCCTTTTAGCAATGAGAGTTAGTGACCTGAGCATGGAAGCATTTGGTGTATTTTCTGGGAGGTTAATTCCCAGCAATATAAAGGCTGCATTTGTATGTAGTCCATTTTCTATTGCTCCTTGAAATAGAGAGAATATTATTTTCCAATATGCTTCCAACTTAGGACACTTGACCAACATATGAACAAGCCCAGCATCATCTGATTTACATCTCCAACATTTCCTATCGGCTGTCATTTTTGCCTTGTACATTTTAGAGGGAATCCAGTAAGTTCTATTAATTATATTAAATATTTGTGTTTTAGACTCTCTGCATGTTTTAAAGCAATTTTTCCACACCTTTTTCCATTCAATTTCTTGCTTATTCATCTTCAAATCTTCACCCCATTTCTCTCTTAAGGAAAGGTGTAGTCCCCTTGTTTTTTAATTTAAGAATTTATAAACCCTAGATGCCAGGTGGTTTTTGGAATGGACATCCTTTATGAAAGTTTCCAATTTGTTCAAATCATGTTTAAATGTAATTGTTCTATCTGCCGACTTGACTGCCTGTACAATCGGAATTATTCAAAAATGGTTGTTAAAGCCGGTCTTATCCTTTAGTTCATTCAGACCCATCATTTTACCATCTTTATACAAATCAGACACGGTCCAAACTCCCATCTGTAGCCAGTCTCTCCACAATACCTGTCTGTGATTAATTCATATGTGTGGATTACTCCAGATAGTTGTTTGAAAGGAGGTGCATAAGGAGACATCACATTTATTTCCAACAATTTTAAGAACATTCCAAGAAGCAGATATTGTTGGATGGTTTTTTCAGATATTCATGAAGTGTTCCGTACGCTATTAATCTAAGTGGCATGGGGTGGGACATTTCTTCTTCAATTGCTAACCAAGAGGGGGGTTATTTTTGTGGGTAAATGCAGTATATATTTTGTCTTGTTACATATGACATGTAATATGTTTTAATATCCATGCCATGTCTACTTTATATTTTGGCATCATTAGTTTCTCTAAGGTGATGCGGGGTTGCTTTGAATTTGGTGTTGCTTTGAATAGATATATCATTGTGTCTTGATACATAAATGTGTTTTAGAATGTATAATTCATATGGATATTTGTATATGTTTGCTAACAGCAGGTTCATGTACTGTAGTGTTTATCCTGAAGAACATAAACATTATTTTCCTTTGAAAACTTTCTCAGCTGTGTGCCACAGAGACTCCCCCTGGTCTCTGTAGCAGGTGTATGCCTATGGTCCACAGGGCACTGAGTGGAGGTGGGATGAGTGCAGGGTAAACTGTGCTCTGTGCTCACAGATCCTGTAAAGCAGTACAGGCTGGACTCACTGAAGCAGTCAGACACAGCCACAGTACTTAGACTAAACACCTACTAACATCACTTGGAATATAGTGGTCAAATCAGTGGTTGTATTAGTGTTCTTGGCACAGCTCTGTGGTTCCTCAAGGGAAAGCCCTCTGTGGTTTTGTTTATCTCATTGTTTGTTGAAGTTTGCTCAGCTCTGATTTGTCACATAGATGTGGTATCCTTGGTAACGAAACTGGGCCCAGAAGGCCAGGCTGGGTTGAGATGGACGGTTTTCTCTCTCTCTCTCTATGTGTGTGTGCGTGTTTGTGTGTGTGTGTGTGTGTGTGAGTGCTTGTGCGCGTGTGTGTGTGTGTGTGAGGATGATGGATGAGAGGGGAATTACCTGTTTGTACAGAAGAGACATGACTGGCCCCCCCTTCCCTCTCACACTGTATCTCTCTCTCTCTCTCTCTCTCTCTCTCTCTCTCTCTCTCTCTCTCTCTCTCTCTCTCTCTCGCTCTCGCTCTCGCTCTCGCTCTCGCTCTCTCGCTCTCCCTCTCCCTCTGGGTATTACAGCATGACAATGACCCAAAACACACGGCCAAGGCAACAAAGGAGTGGCTCAAGAAGAAGCACATTAAGGTCCTGGAGTGGCCTAGCCAGTCTCCAGACCTTAATCCCATAGCAAATCTGTGGAGGGAGCTGACTTGGAGAAGATCTGCAAAGAGGAGTGGGACAAAATCCCTCCTGAGATGTGTGCAAACCTGGTGGCCAACTACAAGAAATGTCTGACCTCTGTGATTGCCAACAAGGGTTTTGCCACCAAGTACTAAGTCATGTTTTGCAGAGGGGTCAAATACTTATTTCCCTCATTAAAATGCAATTTCTTTTTTTTGTTATTCTTTCTCTCACTGTTCAAATAAACCTACCATTAAAATGATAGACTGATAATTTCTTTGTCAGTGGGCAAACTTACAAAATCAGCAGGGGATCAAATACTTTTTTCCCTCACTGTATGTAAAATATAGAGAGAGGTCTTCAAAACTTGTGACCCACCCATTACACATTGCTATTAAATATTAAGAATCAGTGTTTTTATGCCACCCTGTTTCCTGAATAGTGCACTACTTCTGACCATGGCCTGTGTGTGTCTGTGTGTGTGTGTGTGTGTGTGTCTGTGTGTCTGTGTGTGTCTGTGTGAACAGCAGGGTTGTGAACAGCTTGGTTCTTTTCAAGGTGCACCCCTCTGGGGCTCAGTGCTAGTATGCTTCTTATTGGTAATTGACGCGCTAGGCGAGCTCAGGAAGATAAAGGGCGATTCAATTTACTAAACTATGTCCATCTAAACTAGGCTGTGTGTGTGTGTGTTCATAGGGTGTGTGTGTGTGTGTTCCTGGGGTGTGTGTGTGTTCGTGGGGTGTGTGTGTGTGTGCGTGCGTGTGCGTGCTCGTGTGTTTGTACGTGCATGCATGTGTGAATGTGATAAAAACAGTTTACCCCAAAGTACTCTTCCTGTTACATAAACGTCAGGTTCATAGCATCCATGTGTGTGTCTCTGTGTTTATGAAAAAAATTCCCAAACTGCAATTTCACACTATAAATACAGTGAAGGTTCTTTCATTATTATTGAGAATATGAAGCCATTTGTCATGTTAAGACTTTCACAGCATAAGGTTAGTTGGAATTTGTGGTGTATAAACACAAGACACACACACACACACACACACACACACAACACACACACACACACACACACACACACACACTAGAAAGAATGACCTCATATCCTCATATAAAACACGTAGAGCATCTGTGCTGAATATTCTCCATCTTATCATTTTATTAGATAACACAATAACAACAAGACAATGATTTGCATCCTTTATAAAGAGGCCATTAAAGCATTTTCCAATTCCAGCCATTCGAGCTGTATAAGCTAAGTTTGATATCTGCTTCCCAGAATTAATCACATTTCTCCCCACTCCTCAATTAAAAAACAGAAGGAGCGTTTACCCTTGGAAGAATTGTCTGCATACATTTGTTCTGCTTTCCTACATTTCTTATTATTTTCCTCCGATGGTTTGTTTGGGATGGAGGGATGGAAAGAGGAGGGAGGGAGGGAGGGAGGGAGGGAGGGATGGAAGGATGGAGGGAGGGGAGGAGGGAGGGAGAGGAGGGAGGGAGGGAGGGAGGGAGGGAGGGAGGGAGGAGGGAGGGAGGGAGGGAGGGAGGGAGGGAGGCAGGGAGGGAGAGGTGGGAGGGAGGGAGGGGAGGGAGGGAGGGAGGGAGGGAGAGGTGGGGGGAGGGAGGGAGGCAGAAGAGATGTTTTGACATAGCACTGCAGCTTAAATACGTGTGTGTGTGTGTGTGTGTGTGTGTATGTTTGGCTTATTAATTCTCTCCATGAACGATTACTTGGTCCGCTCTGTGGTTTCTGTCCCTCTTCCCTTGGGCGTTAACTGTATGATTGTTAATATTATAGTTGAGTGCCTGTTCGGAGGATAAATGGTGAATAACAACACACTGTCATGAATCCCAGTCTGCCTCCCAAATGGAACCCTATTCCCTATAAAGTGCATTCCTTTTGACCACATCCCTATGAGCCCTGGTCAAAAGAAGTGCACTATATACAGTTGGGACTAAGACTTACTCTGCATCCTCCAGACCTCTTTAGACAATGAACACAATCATAAATCAATGCTCATACGCTAGCTGCTATTACAGTCTGTTCAAGGTAGCAATTTCTCATAAAGGGTTATTGTGTGTACTGCCGTGTTGTTGCTATAAGCAATTTCTACCTGCATCTTATATTACACTGCTCTTTTGTGTCCAAAGCAAGTTATGTGTGTGTGTGTGTATACCTCTTAAGTTACTACTAAAGCATCAAGTCTAGACTTGTTTCTGTTGGTTGTAATTTGGGGACAATTCAACTGTGGAAATTGATAACCTTTTAAAAATATATTTTTTTAAGGTCTCACAATAATACATTTTCTGAGGGTGTTAATGTTGTGACAACAGTTGGATACTGGTGGTGTTCTAACCAAGCTTTTACCTCTCTGGTTCTTTTCGTTTTGAGCCACTTTCCTCCTATCTGTCATACTTCACTCATAGGCCCCATGTGTACCTCATGTTTAAAAACTAGTGATTCAGTAAGCACAGTTGGAGCACGTAGAGAGGGTCATCCATGCTCAAAGAGACAAGTCAACCATGAGCTAACGCGCACACGCACACATGCATGCGCACACAAACACACACACACACACCACATCGCCTCTCCTCTGGTCCATAAAAACCCATTGGGGGTCAGGGAAGTCATGTTGAGGTTTTGTGTTTGGTAGTCTTTGTTTGTCCTCTGCACGGCCTTGCCTGTAGCTGCAGCAGTAGCTCCCTCCTCCCTCCTCTGTGCTGTGAGTGCCACACGTACCCTAGCGGAACCGTCCCACATACAAACACACACACACACACACTGTTACGGGACTTCCGCCAGCCTGCCAGCCCCATAGTGGTTATGAATATGTCTAATCTGTTTCAGCCGTACGTCGCTAATCTAATCTGCTTGTTGCAAATAGAGAGAGCCACACACACCCATACACACTTGTGGAGAGATAGACAAAGCCAGCTCTGTAAATAATGCAAATCTTCTAACAAGTTTTTGTTTTTGTTTTTTAAAATTCAACGGGAGTCTGGATTAGGTCTGACAAGGACTCTCTTTCAGAATAGTCTGGATTAGGTCTGAAGAGGACTCGCTCTGAGAATAGTCTGGATTAGGTCTGACAAGGACTCTCTCTGAGAATAGTCCGGATTAGGTCTGACAAGGACTCTCTTTGAGAATAGTCTGGATTAGGTATGACAAGGACTCTCTCTGAGAATAGTCTGGATTAGGTCTGACAAGGACTCTCTCTAAGAATAGTCTGGATTAGGTCTGACAAGGACTCTCTCTGAGAATAGTCTGGATTAGGTCTGACAAGGACTCTTTCTGAGAATAGTCTGGATTAGGTCTGACAAGGACTCTCTCTGAGAATAGTCTGGATTAGGTCTGACAAGGACTCTCTCTGAAAATAGTCTGGATTAGGTCTGACAAGGACTCTCTGAGAATAGTCTGGATTAGGTCTGACAAGGACTCTCTCTGAGAATAGTCTGGATTAGGTCTGACAAGGACTCTCTCTGAGAATTCTGTGATGAGAATAATCAGGGCTGCCCTCTGTGCACCAATCAGAGAACACAATAGTGCACTGAGGGATGGAGTTTAGTGAGGGTGAAGAGATGGGGTTGGTCGGATCCCCCCCAGCTCCAGTAAACTCTCTGATCCGAGGTTGACAGTATGATCCATATTAGAAGACTGGGGCTGCATCCCAAATGGCATCCTATTCCCTGTATAGTGCCCAGGGCCCTGGTCAAAAGTAGTGCACTATATAGGGAATAGGGTGCCATTTGGGACGCAGGCAGGATATCCATCTCATCCTCTCCTCCCTCCCATGATGAAATATGAAATTACAAACTTGTTAGTGTTGTCTTTCTCACACTGGCTGGGGGTTTAAACCCAGGCTGGATGGATTTGGTATCATGGGGGGGTAACGTAATTATTTCCTCTGTGTGTGTGTGTGTGTGTGTGTGTGTGTGTGTGTGCATACGTCCATGCGTGCATATATGTGTGTTCGTGCATGTTTGTGTGTGTCTGCTGGTATGAGTCTCCAATCTAAGGAGGAGGAGAGAGGAAAAACAACAATGAAACTAGATGACGGTTAATAATAACACCAATAAGACAAGGCTTTGTCTGTCTGGCCGAAAACCACATCTATTATGTCTGTCTGGCTGAGGATAGAGCGGTGCTGTACTCCGGATCAGGGCTGAGGTCTCCTTTAGCTATTCCTCTAGGCAAGATTCTGTATTTTCTCTGTGTCTAAACAGCTTTATGATTTCACATTTTATTTATATTTACAGATGACATATCAGTTTGTTATTACGGCACATGAAAGTTCACATGTTAAAAAAGGCATTTCAGCAACAACAAAAAATTGGTTTAGATTAAAAAAAAACGTTTTTTACATTCAAATGCCTCTCCTGTGAAGTAATGACGTCTGTCATACGCCCAGCTTTCTGAAACGGGTTACATATCTGTGTACACCTATATGTATGTGTGTGTGTGTGTGTGTCAGTACTTTGTCCTGATGTCTTTCTTTGTGTTTTCTCCTATCCCACAGAGATCCTACAGGGCGGTGTCTATGTCGACCAGAATAAGTTCCTGTGCCACGCAGACACCATCCACTGGCAAGACATCGTCAAAAACGCCCGCGTCAGCCCTCTGGTGGTGCCCACCAATAGCAGTGTTACATGTGAGTAGCTCACCAATGGAAAATGTCAAATAATTTTCTTAACACTTTTATACTGAAATAAGTTATTTACATTTTAGTCATTTAGCAGACGCTCTTATCCAGAGCGACTTACAGTTAGTGAGTGCATACATTTAAAATAAAATTATAATCATACTGGCCCCCCGTGGGAATCAAACCCACAACCCTGGCGTTGCAAGCGCCATGCTCTACCAACTGAGCTACACGGGGCCCATGTAGTTATGTCGCCTATGTAGCCTGGATGTCTTTTACAAGAATAGGAAGAGACAGACTATGACTACCGATATCATTGTTACATGTGAGTAACTCACCAACAAAAGAGGAAATGTCTATCCATCCACCCACATTCTCATGCACAAATAAATGATTTCATCAATTTACCTTTATAGCTTTTACGACAATGGAGAGAGACAAACTATGTCATAAACACATGGTGACAGATGCATATAGGACAAGGCTGCCATAAACAGAATTAAGATCATAATATCTCAACATGTCACGTCTAAGAGCCTACAAAATATACCTTGCTCAACTGTGACCCTAATGAAATGACATCACAGATGTACCATATTAACCAAGAAGTGGCTACACAAGAAGTGTCAACAGCCAGAAAAGCAATCAGTAAGTCTACGTCCCAAATGGCACCCTTTTCCCTATACAGTGTAGTGCACAACTTTTGACCAGAGCTCGAAGGGAAGTAGTACACTATAAAGGGGATAGGATGTCATTTGGGATACACAAAGTAACCTTAATCCGTAAAACAACAGTTCCAAGAAATGCATAATCTGGCACTAATGCCTTTCTCTAATCAAAGAGAAGACAAGTGAACACAATTATAGTATTTTTTTTTTTTATGGCACAAACATGCCATCGGGCCTAATCTGACTAAGGGGTTCGGGGGGGTTTAAGACACCATATGTTATTGCTCTTCTGACCCGATTTTCTCTCATTGTCTCATGAGTCTGTTTGTAACCCTTGCTCTATAGTTCCCTCATGTTTTATGTAGTGATTTTGTCATTGTTTTATGTTGGTGATATATCTGTTGCTTTTGGTTTATTCTTTATGTATTACATTTGTTTTGTGTTATTAATGACTAGCTGTCCTAGTACAACCTCTGGATCTGCCAAACTTCAATCGGTTTATATTGCATTCCCTTCATTGGTCTCACTCAATACTTTTGATAATCTGATTTACACACACACACACACGCACGCATGCACGCAAACACAAACACACACACACACACACATACACATACAAACACACTACATATCCTACTAAAGATCAAGGGGTCTGGAAACTTGTAATCCGTCCTTAGACTATAATCTCCTCTATTCTTGGGGCAACTCCAGGTTTTTGTTTTGTTTCTGTTTTTATTGGCTCTTCAAAACAAGAAAGGAATTTGAAATCGAGTCCATATCAATCCACGTTTAAGCCTCTCTAGCTCTTATAGCCAAACCCATAACACAGAAAGTTGTACATTCGTTTCGTTTCGACATTTTAACCTTCAGCTCTCTCTGTTTTAAAGAAGTAGTGAAACATATGATATGGAGAGAAAGAGTGTGATAGTTGTACTGAAGGTCAATGGGAATTAGAATGTAGATAGTAAGACCTTGGACACTAAAGCCTGGTTATGACACCAGATACAACTCTGTGTGGGCTCAGGTATACAGTGGCTTGCGAAAGTATTCACCCCCTTGGCATTTTTCCTATTTTGTTGTCTTACAACCTGGAATTAAAATTGATTTTTGGGGGGTTTGTATCATTTGATTTACACAACATGCCTACCACTTTGAAGATGCAAAATATGTTTTATTGTGAAAGAAACAAGAAAAAAAAAGAAAGGCAATACTTTGTAAAGCCACTTTTTTGCAGCAATTACAGCTGCAAGTCTCTTGGGGTATGTCTCTATAAGCTTGGCACATCTAGCCACTGGGATCTTTGCCCATTCTTCAAGGCAAAACTACTCCAGCTCCTTCAAGTTGGATGGGTTCCGCTGGTGTACAGCAATCTTTAAGTCATACCACAGATTTTTAATTGGATTGAGGTCTGGGCTATGACTAGGCCATTCCAAGACATTTCAATGTTTCCCCTTAAACCAATCAAGTGTTGCTTTAGCAGTATGCTTAGGGTCATTGTCCTGCTGGAAGGTGAACCTCCGTCCCAGTCTCAAATCTCTGGATGACTGAAACAGGTTTCCCTCAAGAATTTCCCTGTATTTAGCGACATCCATCATTCCTTCAATTCTGACCAGTTTCCCAGTCCCTGCCGATGAAAAACATCCCCACAACATCATGCTGCCACCACCATGCTTCACTGTGAGGATGGTGTTCTCGGGGTGATGAGAGGTGTTGAGTTTGCGCCAGACATAGCGTTTTCGTTGATGGCCAAAAAGCTCAATTTTAGTCTCATCTAAACAGAGTACCTTCTTCCATATGTTTGGGGAGTCTCCCACATGCCTTTTGGCGAACACCACACATGTTTGCTTATTTTTTTCTTTAAGCAATGGCTTTTTTCTGGCCACTCTTCCATAAAGCCCAGCTCTGTGGAGTGTGCAGCTTAAAGTGGTCCTATGGACAGAGACTCCAATCTCCACTGTGGAGCTTTGCAGCTCCTTCAGGGTTATCTTTGGTCTCTTTGTTGCCTCTCTGATGAATGCCCTCCTTGACTGGTCCCTTTAAGAGTGTGCTCCTAATCTCAGCTCGTTACCTGTATAAAAGACACTTGGGAGCCAGAAATCTTTCTGATTAAGAGGGGGTCAAATACTTATTTCCCTCATTAAAATACAAATCAATTTATAACATTTTTGACATGTGTTTTTCTGGATATTTTTGTTGTTATTCTGTCTCTCACTGTTCAAATAAACCTACCATTAAAGTTATAGACTGATCATTTCGTTGTCAGTGGGCAAACGTACAAAATCAGCAGGGGATCAAATGCTTTTTTCCCTCACTGTATTTCATTTCACTTCACCAATTTGGACTATTTTGTGTATGTCCATTACATGAAATACAAATAAAAATCAATTTAAATTACAGGTTGTAATGCAACAAAATAAGAAAAATGCCAAGGGGGATGAATAACTTTGCAAGGCACTGTACATATATGTTACAGATAGACATGTCTTTGTCTCCAGCTCCCCAGCTTACCCCATTACCATGTCTCCTCTCATGATCAGCTTCTACTGACTGTTTGGTGTTTTTATGCTAATTTAGAATGACAGCAAAGAGGGAGGGAGAGAGAGAGAGAGAGAGAGAGAGAGAGAGAGAGAGAGAGAGAGAGAGAGAGAGAAGGAGGTGTAGCAGAAAAGGCTTTCATGGTTCAGTTTGTATCCCAGAGAAGAGAAACCTGATAAAAACATACAGTGAAGTGGTTCATATTACTGAAAGATATCACTTATTTTACAATATTTATTATAATTCCTATTGAGTGAGTGAGTGATTGAGTGAGGGAGAGATGGAGGGAAGGGTAGCAAAGGGCAGTAGATGGAGAGGCAGATAGAGTACAGCCCACTGGCCACACACTGGTTGAATCAACGTTGTTTCCTCATCATTTCAATGAGATTACGTTGAACCAACGTGGAATAGACGTTGAATTGACGTCTGTGCCCAGTGCGAGGGATGGATGGCTGGTGAGAGGGAGGGATGGAGAGAGGGAGAGAGGAAGGGAGCTAGAGATGTCAAAGAGAGAGTCAGCCTTAAATATAATTGCTCTTAACTGAAGTGGAACAGAGACAGAGGACGCCATTCAGCACTCATCCAGCCTCACTCTGCAATTACCAAGCAGTCAATTAAGCCCTCCAAAACACAGCTAGCGCTAATATAGCAGCAGAGTTTCTAGCTAGTAGCTGTTGTTGCTGACTCTCTCCCCTACAGCAGTCATTAATAAGACAACACACGGTTAGTAACTCTAGTACAGTGCATTAAGGACACAAAACAGTAGAGTTGAACAGTGTCACTCTGTTGAAATCATCATAGCCATATAAGCATGCAGGTGCTTAAAAGAGTAGCTAGTAAGATGTGTGTTTTGATCATAATATCTCTGCTATGGAAAGTATTTGAATGGATAATTTACCACCATGTCGTCCACAGGTCAGAAGTGTCACGTCTCCTGTAATGGTCGCTGCTGGGGCCCAAAGGAGGACCAGTGTCAGACCTGTGAGTACCTCCCTTCAGTCTCTCTCGCTCTCTCTCTCTTTCGCCTTCTTTCTCCCCTGCCTCTCACCCACAACAGGCAGACAGGCAGCACAGGAGTGCACTTTAACACTGGCAGCATAATTAGCTATGACCCTGCGGCCCTCCCACAGACTCTTTTCTCTCTCTCTCTCTCTCTCTCTCTCTCTCTCTCTCTCTCTCTCTCTCTCTCTCTCTCTCTCTCTCTCTCTCTCTCTCTCTCTCTCTCTCTCTCTCTCTCTCTCTCTCTCTCTCTCTCTCTCTCTCTCTCTCTCTCTCTCTCTCTCTCTCTCTCTCTCTCTCTCTCTCTCTCTCTCTCTCTCTCTCTCTTCTTTTCCCCATCGTCTCCTCCTCCGGCTCATGCCCCATCCCGCCCTCCTCCACAATACCAGATTCTAAATCCTTGCCTCCTCAGGCTTAAACAACTGTGATTTCCCCTGCTACCCACTCCAATGACTGCCCTGCGTTAAGTCAAACTGTTAAACAACACACCGTCTGTCACCTCACCTTTGAGCCAGTCTGAAGATAGCTGTGGTGTGTAAGTGGTAACCTGGGTCAGCTGTGCTGAGTAAGCACATAGGACTGACCACCACACACACCCTACCACTCAGCAGCACTCAGCCCAGAAGATTGTCTCTCTCTATGTCTGCGGGAGGGAGGTACCACATGGGGCTGATAGCAGCACGGCAGTTAGCTTCTTAGATGTACAGTACTGCTAGCATTCTTAGATATGCAGTACTGCTAGTATTTTTAGATATACAGTACAGCTAGTATATCATGTCTGATATTTTATACTACACCTTAGTCTCCTGCTGTGAAGGGATGTGTGTTATGTACCCTCTCCATACCTTTGTGGACAAGCACATTCCTAAGAAGATAGGGCTTGACACACACACGGTCCCTCTCTAACAGGAGATGGTGTGCTGTAACAGTCCTGTAGTAAAACACCATTAGGGTTGAGTTGAGGAAGAAGTAAACCTGCCTGTAAGTTCCCTCTTCTGTCTCTAATGAATCACTCTCATGTCCTGTCAGAGTACTTCTGCCTCAGCCTGCTGTATGTCTGTCTGTCTGTCTGTCTATCCCAGGCCCCGCTATGCTTCTGTCACTGTGCTGTATGTCTTTCATTTCTCTCCATCTGTGGTATTCTCTCTCTTTTTTCCCAGATTTATCCATGTATTTCCCCTATTCTCTTTACTGTATCTATGTCTATCCCTCCATCCCCTCATCCTCTCATTTTACTGTCTCTTTCCATCAAACTAATTCTCTCTCTCTCTCTCTCTCTCTCTCTCTCTCTCTCTCTCTCTCTCTCTCTCTCTCTCTCTCTCTCTCTCTCTCTCTCTCTCTCTCTCTCTCTCTCTCTCTCTCTCTCTCTCTCTCTCTCTCTCTCTCTGTGTGTAATATTATCACTGTTGTGTTCCTTGGCATGCTGTCTGTGTGCTCTGCAGCTTGATTTCATTAAGATAATCAGGATGAACTCCTTCACCAAGTGACTAGTTAACAGCACGTCATCTCTCCTCACAAGATAACGCTCTGCGTGTTTGCTCTCTTTTTGCCCTGAATCCCTCCATATTTTTGCACAATATTTATGTGGGGGACTACATCCCTCCATCCCTATATCTCCATCACTCCATCCCTCCCCTTCTATCCCTCTTCTTCCATCTTTCCATCCACCCATGCATGCCTCTTCCTCCATCCCTCCATCCCTCTTTATCTCACTCCATCCCTCTCCTTCTCCCTCCATCCCTCTTCATCTCACTCATCCCTCTCCCTTTCCCTCCATCCCTCTTCATCTCACTCCATGCCTCTTCATCTCCCTCCATCCCTCTCCTTCTCCCTCCATCCCTCTCCTTCTCCCTCCACCCCTCTCCTTCTCCCTCCACCCCTCTCCTTCTCCCTCCATCCCTCTCCTTCTCCCTCCATCCCTCTCCTTCTCCCTTCATCCCTCTCCTTCTCCCTCCATCCCTCTCCTTCACCCTCCATCCCTCTCCTTCACCCTCCCTCCATCCCTCTCCTTCTCCCTTCATCTCTCTCATTCTCCCTCCATCCCTGTCCTTCTCCCTCCATCCCTCTTCTTCTCCCACCACCCCTCTCCTTCTCCCACCACCCCTCTCATTCTCCCTCCATCCCTCTCCTTCTCCCTTCATCCCTCTCCTTCTCCCTCCATCCCTCTCCTTCTCCCTTCATCCCTGTCCTTCTCCCTTCATCCCTGTCCTTCTCCCTCCATCCCTCTCCTTCTCCCTCCACCCCTCTCCTTCTCCCTCCATCCCTCTCCTTCTCCCTCCATCCCTCTCCTTCTCCCTCCATCCCTCTACTTCTCCCTCCATCCCTCTCCTTCTCCCTCCATCCCTCTCCTTCTCCCTTCATCCCTCTCCTTCTCCCTCCATCCCTCTCCTTCTCCCTCCATCCCTCTCCTTCTCCCTCCACCCCTCTCCTCCTCCCTCCATCCCTCTCCCTCTCCCTCCATCCCTCTTCTCTCACTCCACCCCCCTCATTCTTTCCCGTTGATAGGGCTGTGTGAGAAACTGCTAGACAAAGGACTCTCAGTATAACACTCTCACATCAAGTACTGAATACAGAATGCCCTCATCAATATCTACCGCTGGCTGGCTGTATTATCTCCTGACATGCAGGTGCCTAAACAGGCTCCCTGATCAACAGAACAGCCAGACGCACACACACACACACACACATGCACACTCTCTCCCCCAACACCACCGAGCCTAAGACTGTGCCCCTCCAGAAACATGGGCCTCTGCTGCTCCATAAAAACAGACAGCTAGGCAGCGGTGATATAAGATGCAGTGCTGTGACAGATGCCACTGTCAGCAGCCTGTTCAAATTGAAGATATTCAGCATACTTTATGAGATTGATTACTTTTTATTTGTAGTGGCTGGCTGGTATTTTTAAGTGGATATTTAAAGGCAAATAGATCAATGGCTGTGTGGCGTGTGAGCGTGCGTTCGTGTGTCAATGTTCATGTGTGGCGCATCCTGACGAAGTCATTTGTTTAACAAAATGTATTTTTGGTGGCGAGAGGCATGTGGCAGGCGTAATGTAATGCATTGATGATACGTTAGTGAGGTGAGGAGAGGAGGACAAGGGGGAGAGGAAGGGGAGGGGTTGAGTGAGAAGAGGAGTACAGGAGGCCAGGAGGAGGATGTGCCGGGGAGGAGGGAAAAGAGGTGAGGAATATGGGCAGACCAGACAGGCCAGTCTCACTGTGACAAGGTATCACCATCACCACCAAAGGGCCAGCACAACAAAGTGCTGATAAGTGCTGTGCTCTACTCAGCAAGACATATTCCACACGCATTTGCACAACGGCATACAGCTACGTATAAAGGCAAGTCTTGGTTATTGCGCAAGCACCCACCCACACATGCGCACCAACATTCACACACACATACTGGAAGGTAAACCTCAGCTCGGGCATCAGCACGGCCTCTGAGGAAGAAATGCTTATCTGTTAAACGTCACCCTGTATTCAGCTGTAGCTGTCAACTTGTGAGGCGGGTGGTGAGGCAGAGGCATAGGACACACACACACACAGACAGACAGGCATACCCATCAGTCCATCAGCAACCCATCAAGCCCATATGGCTGGACATGAACAGGACTGGGGAATGGAGCTAGAGGAGAATGAGAACAGGGCTGGCGGTGGAAGCAGCACATTCAGGAGAGATAGCTGATAGCCATTTCAATCACACTGTCAATAACAGACAGGAAACATAGAAATTCAGCTCCATACAGCACCACAGACTGGCAGGCTGTCATATGAACATCAGTCTAACAGCAGGGTATCTCTCCAAAATGCTCTTTACTCAGCTCAACTCCCTATAGCCTTAGCTTAACTCTCTATGGCTTTATCTGAAGTCTATCGATCTGTTTCCTGGACACAGATGAAGCCTAGTCATATAGACTGAAAAGCATGTTCAATGGAGAATCCCCATTGAGAATGCCTTTTTCGTCCAGGACTAGGCTTCATAAAAAGTATGTGTGACTTCATTCAGCAGGAAAACAGTCATCATGATAGATTTAACTTTATGGCTGCTATTTTTTCCAGAAGCACTCTGATTGTGGACTTTCCTTGTTTGGATTCTAATCAAAGCAACCTGTTACATCGTGCTCTGATGTCCTTTTCCTGTTGTCTTTCTCCAGTGACTAAAACAGTGTGTGCTGAGCAGTGTGACGGTCGCTGTTTTGGACCCTGGGTTAGTAACTGCTGCCATCGCGAGTGTGCAGGAGGATGCTCCGGACCCAAGGATACAGACTGCTTCGTATGTACACACACACAGACTTACATGCAAGAGTATGCACACACACATCTCACCCACCTGCGTGTGCACAGACATGCACGCATGCACGCACACACACACACATACACAAATACACTTTATAAAGCTTATCATCACAAAAGAGAAAACCCTCCTTTCAATCACCTGTTGCCATGGTGAACAGTCTCAAACCGACATAGACATCGTTTTTGATTATAGACCAGCAAGTCTATTTCATTATTTTCTCTTCTTTTTCTCTTATTTGGTATATCAGCGCTTTTATCTTATCTGTGACCTTTTGTGTGAATGTGAGGTTATTTCCATCAGGGGCTATTCATACTTCCATAGAGAAGTCACTCCTGACACAGAATCTCCCTGTTTAAACTGGCTACTTCCCAATGGCACCCTATTCCCTATATAGTGCAATCCTTTTGATCAGGGCCCATAGGGCTCTGGTCAAAAGTAGTTCACTATATATGGAATAGGGTGCCATTTGGGAAACAACCATTGTTCTTTGAGGGAAAGATAACATTAAAATCAAATTTTCTCCCACAATGCCTTGTGCTGCGCCCAACTCCCTATCCTCCTGTTTCTTTTTTACTCTCTCTCTCTCTGTATATATATATATTTTTTTATCTTTCTTTTCTCTCTCTCTTCTCACTTACTGGGAGTTCTAACTATTGATATTACTTTTTCAACCGGATTCAAATCAATGGTTTAAATTTGTAATTTGTTTACATTGACGTCATTTTGCAGACGCTCTTATCCAGAGCGACTTACAAATTGGTGCATTCACCTTATAGCCAGTGGGATAACCACTTTACAATATGTTTTTTTTTTTTTTTTTTTTTTTTTGGGGGTGGGGGTAAGGGGGGGTAGAAGGATTACTTTATCCTATCCCAGGTATTCCTTAAAGAGGTGGGGTTTCAAGTGTCTCCGGAAGGTGGTGAGTGACTCCGCTGTCCTGGCGTCGTGAGGGAGCTTGTTCCACCATTGGGGTGCCAGAGCAACGAACAATTTTGACTGGGCTGAGCGGGAACTGTGCTTCCGCAGAGGTAGGGGGGCCAGCAGGCCAGAGGTGGATGAACGCAATGCCCTCGTTTGGGTGTAGGGACTGATCAGAGCCTGAAGGTACGGAGGTGCCGTTCCCCTCACAGCTCCGTAGGCAAGCACCATGGTCTTGTAGCAGATGCGAGCTTCAACTGGAAGCCAGTGGAGTGTGCGGAGGAGCGGGGTGACGTGAGAGAACTTGGGAAGGTTGAACACCAGACGTGCTGCGGCATTCTGGATGAGTTGTAGGGGTTTAATGGCACAGGCAGGGAGCCCAGCCAACAGCGAGTTGCAGTAATCCAGACGGGAGACGACAAGTGCCTGGATTAGGACCTGTGCCGCTTCCTGTGTAAGGCAGGGTCGTACTCTCCGAATGTTGTAGAGCATGAACCTACAGGATCGGGTCACCGTCTTGATGTTAGCGGAGAACGACAGGGTGTTGTCCAGGGTCACGCCAAGGCTCTTTGCACTCTGGGAGGAGGACACAACGGAGTTGTCAACCGTGATGGCGAGATCATGGAACGGGCAGTCCTTCCCCGGGAGGAAGAGCAGCTCCGTCTTGCCGAGGTTCAGCTTGAGGTGGTGATCCGTCATCCACACTGAAATGTCTGCCAGACATGCAGAGATGCGATACGCCACCTGGTTATCAGAAGGGGGAAAGGAGAAGATTAGTTGTGTGTCGTCTGCGTAGCAATGATAGGAGAGGCCATGTGAGGATATGACAGAGCCAAGTGACTTGGTGTATAGCGAGAATAGGAGAGAAGAGAGGAGGGGATAGGGTCAAGTGGGCAGGTTGTTGGGCGGCCGGCCGTCACAAGTCGCAAGATTTCATCTGGAGAGAGAGGGGAGAAAGAAGTCAAAGCATAGGGTAGGGCAGTGTGAGCAGGACCAGCAGTGTCATTTGACTTAACAAACGAGGATCGGATGTCGTCAACCTTCTTTTCAAAATGGTTGACGAAGTCATCCACAGAGAGGGAGGGGGGGGAAATGGGAGGAGGATTCAGTAGGGAGGAGAAGGTGGCAAAGAGCTTCCTAGGGTTAGAGGCAGATGCTTGGAATTTAAAGTGGTAGAATGTGGCTTTAGCAGCAGAAACAGATGAAGAAAATGTAGAGAGGAGGGAGTGAAAAGATGCCAGGTCCACAGGGAGTCTAGTTTTCCTCCATTTCCGCTAGGCTGCCCGGAGCCCTGTTCTGTGAGCTCGCAATGAGTCGTCAAGCCACGGAGCAGGAGGGGAGGACCGAGCCGGCCGGGAGGATAGGGGACATAGAGAGTCAAAGGATGCAGAAAGGGAGGAGAGGAGGGTTGAGGAGGCAGATTCAGGAGATTGGAGGGAGAAGGATTGAGCATAGGGAAGAGATGATAGGATGGAAGAGGAGAGAGTAGCGGGAGAGAGAGAGCGAAGGTTGCGACGGCGCATTACCATCTGAGTAGGGGCAGAGTGAGTAGTGTTGGAGGAGAGCGAGAGAGAAAAGGTTACAAAGTAGTGGTCGGAGACATGGAGGGGAGTTGCAGTGAGATTAGTAAAAGAACAGCATCTAGTAAAGATGAGGTCAAGCGTATTGCCTGCCTTGTGAGTAGGGGGGGACGGGGAGAGGGTGAGGTCAAAAGAGGAGAGGAGTGGAAAGAAGGAGGCAGAGAGAAATGAGTCAAAGGTAGACGTAGGGAGGTTGAAGTCACCCAGAACTGTGAGGGGTGAGCCATCCTCAGGAAAGGAACGTATCAAGGCGTCAAGCTCATTGATGAACTCTCCAAGGGAACCTGGAGGGCGATAGATGACAAGGATGTTAAGCTTGAATGGGCTAGTGACTGTGACAGCATGGAATTCAAATGAGGAGATAGACAGATGGGTCAGGGGAAAAAGAGAGAATGTCCACTTGGGAGAGATGAGGATTCCTGTGCCACCACCTCGCTGACCAGATGCTCTTGGGGTATGCGAGAACACATGGTCAGACGAGGAGAGGGCAGTAGGAGTAGCAGTGTTTTCAGTGGTAATCCATGTTTCCGTCAGCGCCAAGAAGTCGAGGGACTGGAGGGTAGCATAGGCTGAGATGAACTCTGCCTTGTTGGCCACAGAACGGCAGTTCCAGAGGCTGCCGGAGACCAGGAACTCCACGTGGGTCGTGCGTGCAGGGACCACCAGGTTAGAGAGGCAGCAGCCACGCGGTGTGAGGTGTTTGTATAGCCTGTGCGGAGAGGAGAGAACAGGGATAGACAGAGGCATAGTTGACAGGCTACAGAAAATGGCTACAATAATGCAAAGGAGATCGGAATGAAATGAACTAAACATCTGGGAAAGCGAGAGAGCGGGGCCTCCCTCACTTACGTTTCACTGAAACACCCAAATATAACTCTCCCAACTTCCACCTCAGAAACTATAATTGTTGTAAACTACAGCGGTTCAATGTTTTCTAGGAATAGACTAACTTAGTTTATTCAGCTAGCTAACTTGGTACAGTATTCTTCAGTGAAAACCGTCCAGGGCATCTAGTCATATGACGCCACAGCCAACCAGCATGCCGGACTCCAACAACACGGTTTAGCACCAATACTCGGCCACAACAAACCACCAGTGTGTCAACACGCCAAGAAGATAATTCATGTCCGTGTCTAACGTTGTGGGTTAGTCCCGACAGTATGAGTGAGTCCGTCGTCAACTTATTCAGCCAGTTAGTTAGCTAGAATAGTTAGCATACTAGCTAGCCATTGCTTTCTGCCAACGAAGAAACCTGTCCTCCCACGGCACGAACACACAGAGAGAGCCAAGCTAACGTTAACTAGTCACCCATGTCCCGAATTCCCTTGAACGACTCTGGCTACCAGTATGTAAAAACAAAACACAAATGTAGGTTATAACTTACCCCTAGCAGCTACTGTTAGCTAGCCAAGTGCAAAGCTAGCCACTGAATCGATTCAGCCAGTTCGCGTCAGTTAGCTAGGTCGTTCCAGCTATTGTTTAGTAGCTATCCAGGTAGCAACATACTAGCTACATTTCGAGCACAGTAGCTACTTACTACCTAATGTTAACGCTTCAGACAATGAGGTTAGAGAAACAGCTGAATGGTAGGCATTATTGTATGTAATTATTGTAGGCAGCTAGCTGGCGTAATTACAGGTACTCTCAGGCGTGAAACAACTATCCACAGTTGCTAATAGTTACCAGTAGCTACCCGCTAGCTAGTCCAGGTAGTGGGTTAGCTAGCTTCGTGCTTCACCGGGCTCAGTCGAATACAATACCTACCTACAGTAATTACATACAACAACCCACGATAACTACCTACAATACCTAACTACAATCTAAATACATAGTTTAAGCTTTACTCGACAAAGCCTAAACTATGTATATAAGCCATATAAGCCAAGCTTACCTCCCGCCAGAGAGAGACACAACCTCACCCGACGACGACGACTTGAGCTACAGTGCCTTGCAAAAGTATTCATCCCCCTTGGCGTTTTTCCTATTTTGTTGCATTACAACCTGTAATTTAAATGGATTTCTATTTGGATTTCATGTAATGGACATACAGTGGGGAAAAAAAGTATTTAGTCAGCCACCAATTGTGCAAGTTCTCCCACTTAAAAAGATGAGAGAGGCCTGTAATTTTCATCATAGGTACACGTCAACTATGACAGACAAAATGAGAAAATAAATCCTGAAAATCACATTGTAGGATTTTTTATGAATTTATTTGCAAATTATGGTGGAAAATAAGTATTTGGTCAATAACAAAAGTTTATCAATACTTTGTTATATACCCTTTGTTGGCAATGACACAGGTCAACCGTTTTCTGTAAGTCTTCACAAGGTTTTCACACACTGTTGCTGGTATTTTGGCCCATTCCTCCATGCAGATCTCCTCTAGAGCAGTGATGTTTTGGGGCTGTCGCTGGGCAACACAGACTTTCAACTCCCTCCAAAGATTTTCTATGGGGTTGAGATCTGGAGACTGGCTAGGCCACTCCAGGACCTTGAAATGCTTCTTACGAAGCCACTCCTTCGTTGCACAGGCGGTGTGTTTGGGATCATTGTCATGCTGAAAGACCCAGCCACGTTTCATCTTCAATGCCCTTGCTGATGGAAGGAGGTTTTCACTCAAAATCTCACGATACATGGCCCCATTCATTCTTTCCTTTACACGGATCAGTCGTCCTGGTCCCTTTGCAGAAAAACAGCCCCAAAGCATGATGTTTCCACCCCCATGCTTCACAGTAGGTATGGTGTTCTTTGGATGCAACTCAGCATTCTTTGTCCTCCAAACACGACGAGTTGAGTTTTTACCAAAAAGTTCTATTTTGGTTTCATCTGACCATATGACATTCTCCCAATCCTCTTCTGGATCATCCAAATGCACTCTAGCAAACTTCAGACGGGCCTGGACATGTACTGGCTTAAGCAGGGGGGACACGTCTGGCACTGCAGGATTTGAGTCCCTGGCGGCGTAGTGTGTTACTGATGGTAGGCTTTGTTACTTTGGTCCCAGCTCTCTGCAGGTCATTCACTAGGTCCCCCGTGTAGTTCTGGGATTTTTGCTCACCGTTCTTGTGATCATTTTGACCCCACGGGGTGAGATCTTGCGTGGAGCCCCAGATCGAGGGAGATTATCAGTGGTCTTGAATGTCTTCCATTTCCTAATAATTGCTCCCACAGTTGATTTCTTCAAACCAAGCTGCTTACCTATTGCAGATTCAGTCTTCCCAGCCTGGTGCAGGTCTACAATTTTGTTTCTGGTGTCCGTTGACAGCTCTTTGGTCTTGGCCATAGTGGAGTTTGGAGTGTGACTGTTTGAGGTTGTGGACAGGTGTCTTTTTATACTGATAACAAGTTCAAACAGGTGCCATTAATACAGGTAACGAGTGGAGGACAGAGGAGCCTCTTAAAGAAGAAGTTACAGGTCTGTGAGAGCCAGAAATCTTGCTTGTTTGTAGGTGACCAAATACTTATTTTCCACCATAATTTGCAAATAAATTCATTAAAAATCCTACAATGTGATTTTCTGGATTTTTTTTTCTCAATTTGTCTGTCATAGTTGACATGTACCTATGATGAAAATTACAGGCCTCTCTCATCTTTTTAAGTGGGAGAACTTGCACAATTGGTGGCTGACTAAATACTTTTTTTCCCCACTGTATACAACATAGTCCAAATTGGTGAAGTGAAAAAAAATAAAAATAAAATTCTAAAAAATTCTAAAAAATGAATAACGGAAAAGTGGTGCGTGCATAGGTATTCACCCCCTTTGCTATGAAGCCCTTAAATAAGATCTGGTGCAATCAATTACCTTCAGAAGTCACATAATTAGTTAAATAAAGTCCACCTGTGTGCAATCTAAGTGTCACATGATCTCTCACATGATCTCAGTATATTTACACCTGTTCTGAAAGGCCCCAGAGTCTGCAACACCACTAAGCAAGGGGCACCACCAAGCAAGCGGCACCATGAAGACCAAGGAGCTCTCCAAACAGGTCAGGGACAAAGTTGTGGAGAAGTACAGATCAGGGTTGGGTTATAAAGAAATATCCAAAACATTGAACATCCCACGGAGCACCATTAAATCCATTATAAAAAAATTGAAAGAATATGGCACCACAACAAACCTGCCAAGAGAGGGCCACCCACCAAAACTCACAGATCAGGCAAGGACGGCGTTAATCAGAGAGGCAACAAAAATACCAAAGATAACCCTGAAGGAGCTGCAAAGCTCCACAGCGGAGATTGGAGTATCTGTCCATAGGACCACTTTAAGCCATACACTCCACAGAGCTGGGCTTTATGGAAGAGTGTCCAGAAAAAAGCTATTGCTTAAAGAAAAAAATAAGCAAACACGTTTGGTGTTCGCCAAAAGCCATGTGGGAGACTCCCCAAACATATGGAAGAAGGTACTCTGGTCAGATGAGACTAAAATTGAGCTTTTTGGCCATCAAGGAAAACGCTATGTCTGGTACAAACCCAACACCTCTCATCACCCCGAGAACACCATCCCCACAGTGAAGCATGGTGGTGGCAGCATCATGCTGTGGGGATGTTTTTCATCGGCAGGGACTGGGAAACTGGTCAGAATTGAAGGAATGATGGATGGCGCTAAATACAGGGAAATTCTTGAGGGAAACCTGTTTCAGTCTTCCAGAGATTTGAGACTGGGATGGAGGTTCACCTTCCAGCAGGACAATGACTCTAAGCATACTGCTAAAGCAACACTCGAGTGGAAGGGATGGCTGCCGTTTATTGGACTCTTAACCAACCGTGCTATTTTGTTTGTTTTTTCGCATTGTTTTTAACTTATTTTGTACATAATGTTGCTGCTACCGTCTCTTATGACCGAAAAGAGCTTCTGGACATCAGAACAGCGATTACTCACCTTGAACTGGATGACTAATTTTTGTTTTATGAGCCGGACGAGAGGGATTTGCTCCAGACAGCAGACAGGGCTCTCATCCCCGTAATTTGCAGTAGAAAAAAAAGGAGATATCGCAGAAGGAGATCTTGGTGCTTGGTAAGGAGCCGGCAACGAGTGACTAATCTGCCTTTGCCATCGATACTATTGGCCATCATACAATCACTTGATAATAAAATGGATGAACTACAGGCACGAATATCCTACCAACCGGACATTAAAAACTGTAATATCTTATGTTTCACCGAGTCGTGGCTGAACGATGACATGAATAACATACAGCTTGCAGGTTATACACTGTATCGGCAGGATAGAACAGCAGCCTCTGGTAAGACAAGGGATGGCGGTCTATGTATATTTGTAAACAACAGCTGGTGCACGATATGTAAGGAAGTCTCCAGGTTTTGCTCGCCTGAGGTAGACCGCACTCAATTAACTGTATACGGCCATAAGCAAACAGGAAAACGCTCATCCAGAGGTGGCACTCCTAGTGGCCGGGGACTTTAATGCAGGGAAACTTAAATCTGTTTCTACCAGCATGTTAAATGTGCAGCCAGAGGGAAAAAAAACTCTAGACCACCATTACTCCACACACAGAGACACATACAAAGCTCTACCTCACCCTCCATTTGGAAAATCTGACCATAATTCTATCCTCCTGATTCCTGCTTACAAGCAAAAACTAAAGCAGGAAGCACCAGTGACTCGGTCAATAAAAAAGTGGTCGGATGAAGCAAATGCTAAGCTACAGGACTGTTTTGCTAGCACAGACTGGAATATGTTCCGGGATTCTTCCGAAGGCATTGAGGAGTACACCACATCAGTCACTGGCTTCATCAATAAGTGCACCGATGACATCGTCCCCACAGTGACCGTACGTACATACCCTAACCAGAAGCCATGGATTACAGGCAACATCTGCACTGAGCTAAAGGGTAGAGCTGCCGCTTTCAAGGAGCGGGACTCTAACCCGGAAGCTTATAAGAAATCCCGCTATGCCCTCTGATGAACCATCAAACAGGCAAAGCGTCAATACAGGGTTAAGATCGAATCGTACTACACCGGCTCCGACGCTCGTCGGATGTGGCAGGGCTTGCAAACTATTACAGACTACAAAGGGAAGCACAGCCGTGAGCTGCCCAGTGACACAAGCCTACCAGACGAGCTAAATTACTTCTATGCTCGCCTCGAGGCAAGTAACACTGAAACATGCATGAGAGCATCAGCTTTCCGGATGACTGTGTGATCACGCTCTCCGTAGCTGATGTGAGTAAGACCTTTAAACAGGTCAACATTCACAAGGCCGCAGGGCCAGACGGATTACCAGAACGTGTACGCCGAGCATGCGCTGACCAACTGGCAAGTGACTTCACTGACATCTTCAACCTCTCCCTGTCTGAGTCTGTAATACCAACATGTTTCAACCAGACCACCATAGTCCCTGTGCCCAAGAACACTAAGGTAACCTACCTAAATGACTACCGACCCGTAGCACTCACGTCTGTAGCTATGAGGTGTTTTGAAAGGCTGGTCATGGCTCACATCAACACCATTATCCCAGAAACCCTAGACCCACTCCAATTTGCATATTGCCCCAACAGATCCACAGATGACGCAATCTCTATTGCGCTCCACACTGCCCTTTCACACCTGGACAAAAGGAACACCTATGTGAGAATGCTATTCATTGACTACAGCTCAGCGTTCAACACCACAGTGCCCTCAAAGCTCATCACTAAGCTACGGACCCTGGGACTAAACACCTCCCTCTGCAACTGGATCCTGGGCTTCTTGACGGGCCTCCCCCAGGTGGTAAGGGTAGGTAACAACACATCCGCCACGCTGATCTTCAACACGGGGGCCCCTCAGGGGTGCGTGCTCAGTCCCCTCCTGCGCTCCCTGTTCACTCATGACTGCATGGTCAGGCACAACTCCAACACCATCATTAAGTTTGCCGATGACACAACAGTGGTAGGCCTGATCACCTACAACGACGAGACAGCCTATAGGGAGTAAATCAGAGACCTGGCCGTGTGGTGCCAGGACAACAACCTCTCCCTCAGCGTGATCAAGACAAAGGAGATGATTGTGGACTACAGGAAAAAGAAGAGGACTGAGCACGCCCCCATTCTCATTGACGGGCTGTAGTGGAACAGGTTGAGAGCTTCAAGTTCCTCGGTGTCCACATCACCAACAAACTAACATGGTCCAAGCACACCAAGACAGTCGTGAAGAGGGCACGACAAAAGCTATTCCCCCTAAGGAGACTGAAAAGATTTGGCATGGGTCCTCAGATCCTCAAAAAGTTCTACAGCTGCACCATCGAGAGCATCCTGACTGGTTGCATCACTACCTGGTATGGCAACTACTCGGCCTCCGACCGCAAGGCACTACAAAGGGTGGTGCGCACGGCCCAGTAAATTACTGGGGCCAAGCTTCCTGCCATCCAGGACCTCTATACCAGGCGGTGTAAGAGGAAGGCCACCCTAGTCATAGACTGTTCTCTCTGCTACCGCACGGCAAGCGGTACTGGAGCGACTTGTCACTTCTAAACACCTTCTACCCCCAAGCCATAAGACTCCTGAACATCTAATGAAATGGCTACCCAGACTATTTGCATTACCCCCCACCTCTCTACCCCCCACCTCTCTTTTACGCTGCTGGTACTCTTTGTTTATTATCTATGCATAGTCACTTTAATAACTCAACCTACATTTACATATTACCCCAATTACCTCGACTAACCGGTGCCCCCGCACATTGACTCGGTACCGTTACCCCCTGTATATAGCCTCGCTATTGTTATTTTTACTGCTGCTCTTTAATTATTTGTTACTTTTATTTCGTATTAGTTTATATTGTATTTTCTTGTGATTAGTATATATATATATATATATATTTTTTTGTATTTATTTTGGTATTCTTTCTTAAAACTGTATTGTTTGTTAAGGGCTTGTATGTAAGGATTTCACTGTAAGGTCTACACCTGTTGTATTCGGCGCATGTGACAAATAAAATTTGATTTTGATTTAAGGGGAAACATTTAAATGTCTTGGAATGGCCTAGTCAAAGCCCAGACCTCAATGCAATTGAGAATCTGTGGTATGACTTAAAGATTGCTGTACACCAGCGGAACCCATCCAACTTGAAGGAGCTGAACAGTTTTGCCTTGAAGAATGGGCAAAAATCCCAGTGGCTAGATGTGCCAAGCTTATAGAGACATACCCCAAGAGACTTGCAGCTGTAATTGATGCAAAAGGTGGCTCTAAGAAGTATTGACTTTGGGTGGGTGAATAGTTATGCATGCTCAATTTTCAGTTTTTTTGTCTTATTTTGTCACGTTCGTTCATCGACGGGTCAGACCAAGGCGCAGCGTGATATGCGTACATGTTTATTAAATATTAAACACAACGACAAAACAACAAACGAACCGAAACGTCGAAGGCAACACAACATACCTTAACTGGAACAAGATCCCACAACCCACTAGTGCCAATAGGCTGCCTAAGTATGGTCCCCAATCAGAGACAACGAGCTACAGCTGCCTCTGATTGGGAACCACACCGGCCAACATAGAAATACACATAATAGAACACCAACATAGAAATACCCAACATAGAACATACACAACAAGGAATATACACACCCTGACTCAACATATAAGCGTCCCCTGAGTCAGGGCGTGACATATTTCTTGTTTGTTTCGCAAGAAATCATATTTTGCATCTTCAAAGTAATAATATAAATAATATGCCATTTAGCAGACGCTTTTATCCAAAGCGACTTACAGTCATGTGCGCATACATTTTTACGTATGGGTGGTCCCGGGGATCGAACCCACTACCCTGGCGTTACAAGCGCCATGCTCTACCAATTGAGCTACAGAGGACCACAAGTCCTCCCCGCACCAAGCCAGGCATGTTGTGTAAATCAAATGTGGTAGGCATGTTGTGTAAATCAAATGATACAAACCCCCCAAAAATCAATTTTAATTCCAGGTTGTAAGGCAACAAAATAGGAAAAATGCCAAGGGGGGTGAATACTTTCGCAAGCCACTATATCTTCAGACTGGAAAAACAGCCTGTATTAAACTCCAGGGTTAAGTCCCAAATGGCACCCTATCCCCTATATAGTGCTCTGCCTTTAACCAAAGCCCTATAAAAAGTAGTGTGCCACATAGGGAATAGGGTGCCATTTGCACCCATTAAGTCTGTGTATGTGTTTAAGAGTGTTTGTGTTTGTGTTTACAGCTACATACCAGTTACTTGATCAAGTGCTTGCTTGGAGAGCATAGGGCTGCCAGTGACAAAAACAAGCTTTAATGATTGTTATTTAGCTGGAAACCGCTATGTGTTAACTGTGTTTCCATGACCACCCCGTACTAATATGTATGTTTCAAATCAAATCAAATCAAATCACATTTTATTGGCCACATGCGCCGAATACAACAGGTGCAGACATTACAGTGAAATGTGTCACGATCGTTATAAGAACCGGACCAAGGCGCAGCGTGATAGGCGTACATCTTTTAATGAGTACTTATTACCAACAACAAAACAACAAAACGATACGTGAAGTCTAAAGGTTCACCAACACAAACCTATACAGAACAAGATCCCACAATAAACTAGTGCCAACCGGCTGCCTAAGTATGGTTCCCAATCAGAGACAACGAGAATCAGCTGCCTCTGATTGGGAACCACCCTGGCCAACATAGAAAACACGAACTAGAACGAAACATAGAAAATACAACATAGACACTTACACACCCTGGCTCAACATTAAAGAGTCCCCAGAGCCAGGGCGTGACAGTACCCCCCCCAAAGGCACGGACTGCGACCGCGCCAACCAAACTCAAAAGGGTAGGGGCCGGGTGGGCATTCCGCCTCGGAGGCGGATCCGGCTCCGGGCGTGACCACCACTCTCTCGCTACCCCCCCATAGCGCCCCTGGTCTGGTCTGGCCCCGCTGGCCGGAACTGGACTGGACACCGGTGGAGCGGATTGCTTAGGCTCCGGTGTGTGACCAGGCACCGGTGAAACAGGCACGGGCTGTGCCGGACTGACGACGCGCACCACTGGCTTGGTGCGGGGAGCAGGAACGGGCCGGACCGGGCTGGACCGGGCTGACGACGCGCACCACTGGCTTGGTGCGGGGAGCAGGAACGGGCCGGACCGGGCTGACGACGCGCACCACTGGCTTGGTGCGGGGAGCAGGAACAGGCCGGACCGGGCTGACGACGCGCACCACTGGCTTGGGTGCGGGAGCAGGAACAGGCCGGACCGGGCTGGCGACGCGCACCACTGGCTTAGTGCGGGGAGCAGGAACAGGCTGGGCCGGGCTGGCGATGCGCACCACAGGCTTTGTGCGAGGGGCAGGAACAGGCCGGGCCGGGCTGGCGACGCGCACCACAGGCTTTGTGCGAGGGGCAGGAACAGGCCGGGCCGGGCTGGCGACGCGCACCACTGGCTTGGTGCGAGGGGCAGGAACAGGCCGGGCCGGGCTGGCGACGCGCACCACATGCTTGGTGCGAGGGGCAGGAACAGGCCGGGCCGGGCTGGCGACGCGCACCACAGGCTTGGTGCGGGGAGCAGGAACAGGCCGGACCGGGCTGGCGACGCGCACCACAGCCTTGGTGCGAGGGACAGGAACAGGCCGGACCGGGCTGCGACGCGCACCACAGGCTTGGTGCGAGGGACAGGAACAGGCCGGACCGTACTGGGAACACACACCACTGGCCTTGTGCGGGGATCAGGAACGGGCCGGACCGGACTGGTAACACACCCCAGTACCTCTCGCCGTGCCTCTACACTCTCCTTCCCCCTCATGACCAATGGCCCCCGTAACCTGGTGGCCTCCTCTCCTAGTCCACAAACTCGCCCTGTAGCTGCCTCCAGCAGCCCCGTCGTCCATGCCGTGTGCCCCCCCCCCCCATTTTTTTATTGGGGTTGCCTCTCGCCTGTCCGACGACGGCACGGTTGGCGCCGTACCTCCTCTCTCGCCAGGGCTTTAACTTTTGCCCATGGCCCTTTGCCCGCGAACATGTCCTCCCAAGACCACCATTCGCCCACCTGGGACATCGCCAACTTCTCCAGTTCCTTTCCCGGTGTCTGCTCCTGAACACGCTGCTTGGTCCTTCTTTGGTGGGATCTTCTGTCACGATCGTTATAAGAACCGGACCAAGGCGCAGCGTGATAGGCATACATCTTTTAATGAGTACTTATTACCAACAACAAAACAACAAAACGATACGTGAAGTCTAAAGGTTCACCAACACAAACCTATACAGAACAAGATCCCACAATAAACTAGTGCCAACCGGCTGCCTAAGTATGGCTCCCAATCAGAGACAACGAGAATCAGCTGCCTCTGATTGGGAACCACCCTGGCCAACATAGAAAACACGAACTAGAACGAAACATAGAAAATACAACATAGACACTTACACACCCTGGCTCAACATTAAAGAGTCCCCAGAGCCAGGGCGTGACAAAATGCTTACTTACAGCCCTTAACCAACAGTGCATTTATTTTTAATAAAAAAGTAAAATAAAACAACAACAAAAAAGTGTTGAGAAAAAAAGAGCAGAAGTAAAATAAAATAACAGTAGGGAGGCTATATATACAGGGGGGTACCGGTGCAGAGTCAATGTGCGGGGGCACCGGCTAGTTGAGGTATTGAAGTAATATGTACATGTGGGTAGAGTTAAAGTGACTATGCATAAATAATTAACAGCGTAGCAGCAGCGTAAAAAGATGGGGTGGGGGGGCAGTGCAAATAGTCCGGGTAGCCATGATTAGCTGTTCAGGAGTCTTATGGCTTGGGGGTAGAAGCTGTTGAGAAGTCTTTTGGACCTAGACTTGGCACTCCGGTACCGCTTGCCGTGCGGTGGCAGAGAGAACAGTCTATGACTAGGGTGGCTGGAGTCTTTGACAATTTTGAGGGCCTTCCTCTGACACCGCTTGGTATAGAGGTCCTGGATGGCAGGAAGCTTGGCCCCAGTGATGTACTGGGCCGTACGCACTACCCTCTGTAGTGCCTTGGGTCGGAGGCCAAGCAGTTGCCATACCAGGCGGTGATGCAACCAGTCAGGATGCTCTCGATGGTGCAGCTGTAGAATTTTTGGAGGATCTAAGGACCCATGCCAAATCTTTTCAGTCTCCTGAGGGGGAATAGGCTTTGTCGTGCCCTCTTCACGACTGTCTTGGTGTGTTTGGACCATGATAGTTCGTTGGTGATGTGGACACCAAGGAACTTGAAGCTCTCAACCTGTTCCACTACAGCCCCGTCGATGAGAATGGGGGCGTGCTCAGTCCTCTTTTTTTTCCTGTAGTCCACAATCATCTCCTTTGTCTTGGTCACGTTGAGGGAGAGGTTGTTATCCTGGCACCACACTGCCAGGTCTCTGACCTCCTCCCTATAGGCTGTCTCATCGTTGTCGGTGATCAGGCCTACCACTGTTGTGTCGTCGGCAAACTTAATGATGGTGTTGGAGTCGTGCCTGGCCATGCAGTCATGGGTGAACAGAGAGTACAGGAGGGGACTGAGCACGCACCCCTGAGGGGCCCCCGTGTTGAGGATCAGTGTGGCAGATGTGTTGTTACCTACCCTTACCACCTGGGGGCGGCCCATCAGGAAGTCCAGGATCCAGTTGCAGAGGGAGGTGTTTAGTCCCAGGATCCTTAGCTTAGTGATGAGCTTTGAGGGCACTATGGTGTTGAATGCTGAGCTGTAGTCAATGAATAGCATTCTCACATTCTCTCTTCCATGACCACCCCGTACTAATATGTATGTTTGTGTGTGTGCGCATACTTTCATCTACAGGCTTGCACCAACTTCAACGACAGCGGGGCATGTGTGACCCAGTGCCCCCAGCCCCATGTATACAACCCCACCACCTTCCAGCTGGAAAGCAACCCCAGAGCCAAGTACACCTACGGAGCCTTCTGTGTCAAAAAGTGCCCACGTAAGGAATGACATACACACAACAACATACAGCACACATACTTTTGTGAAATAAGGGGACATAAAACATCTGTGAAATCAGAATAAAACCACACACATACAGTTGAAGTCGGAAGTTTACATACACGTAGGTTGGAGTCATTAAAACTTGTTTTTCAACCACTCCACAAATTTCTAGTTAACAAACTATAGTTTTGGCAAGTCGGTTAGGACATCTATTTTGTGCATGACACAAGTAATTTTTCCAACAATTGTTTACAGACAGATTATTTCACTTATAATTCACTGTATCACAGTTCCAGTGGGTCAGAAGTTTACATACACTAAGTTGACTGTGCCTTTAAACAGCTTGGAAAATTCCAGAAAATGATGTCATGACTTTAGAAGCTTCTGATAGGCTAATTGACATCATTTGAGTCAATTGGACGTGTGTACCTGTGGATGTATTTCAAGGCCTACCTTCAAACTCAGTGCCTCTTTGCTTGACATCATGGGAAATTCAAAAGAAATCAGCCAAGACCTCAGAAAAAAATTGTAGACATCCACAAGTCTGGTTCATCCTTGCGAGCAATTTCCAAACGCCTGAAGGTACCACGTTCATCTGTAAAAACAATAGTATGCAAGTATAAACACCATGGGACCACGCAGCCAACATACAGCTCAGGAAGGAGAAGCGTTCTGTCTCCTAGAGATGAACGTACTTTGGTGCGAAAAGTGCAAATCAATCCCAGAACAACGGCAAAGGACCTTGTGAAGATGCTGGAGGAAACAGGTACAAAAGTATCTATATCCACAGTAAAACGAGTCCTATATCGACATAACCTGAAAGGCCGCTCAGCAAGGAAGAAGCCACTGCTCCAAAACCGCCACAAAAAAGCCAGACTACGGTTTGCAACTGCACATGGGGACAAAGATCTTACTTTTTGGAGAATAATGACCATCGTTATGTTTGGATTAAATAGGGGGGACTTGCAAGCCGAAGAACACCATCCCAACCGTGAAGCACGGGGGTGGCAGCATCATGATGTGGGGGTTCTGGTGCACTTCACAAAATAGATGGCATCATGAGGAAGGACAATTTTTTTGGATATATTGAAGCAACATCTCAAGACATCAGTCAGGAAGTTAAAGCTTGGTCACAAATGGGTCTTCCAAATGGACAATGACCCCAAGCATACTTCCAAAGTTGTGGCAAAATGGCTTAAGGACAACAAAATCTAGGTATTGGAGTGGCCATCACAAAGCCCTGACCTCAACCCTATAGACAATTTGTGGGCAGAACTGAAAAAGTGTGTGCGAGCAAGGAGGCCTACAAACCTGACTCAGTTACACCAGCTCTGTTCGGAGGAATGGGCCAAAATTCACCCAACTTATTGTGGCAAGCTTGTGGAAGGCTACCCGAAACGTTTGACCCAAGTTAAACAATTTAAAGGCAATGCTACCAAATACTAATTGAGTTTATGTAAACTTCTGACCCACTGGGAATGTGATAGAATAAATAAAAGCTTAAATATATCATTCTCTCTACTATTATTCTGACATTTCACATTCTTAAAATAAAGTGGTGATCCTAACTGACCTAAGACAGGGAATTTGTACTAGGATTAAATGTCATCAATTGTGAAAATCTGAGTTTAAATGTATTTGGCTAAGGTGTATGTAAACTTCCGACTTCAACTGTACATGCTACCAGTGGAAGCAAAATAGCCCCATAACATCATAAATCCCCACCATATTTTTACCATATATCCAACACCACTGGTGTGGCCAAAGACCTCTTTTTTATGTCATCTGACCAAAGCACCAGTTCCAATGAGAGTGCCAATGCCGTTTAGCAAACTCCAGGCATTTACATTTCATTGCTGTCTGATGAAAATCTCTTATCTCCAAAAATCAACTTTTCAGGGAATTGATTTTTTTTCTCCATATTTTGTCATTAACGAACATACAAATATGAGCTATTTGGCCACACCAGTGGTGTTGGATATATGGTAAAAATATGGTGGGGATTCTTGATGTTATGGGGCTATTTTGCTTCCACTGGTAGCTTGGTCTTAGAGTCATTAAATATTCATAGTACATTGGGGGGAGTCACATTTACATTTTAGTCATTTAGCAGACGCTCTTATCCAGAGCGACTTACAGGAGTTACTGCTTTCAATACATGTAAAAATAAATGAAAACTCCAACAATTGAGTTATGACTTGTTGGATAACATGAAAATAGAGCTCTATGGCCACGCAAACCAACGCATGACCAGAAAAGTACCTCATAACTACAGTAAAATATGGTGGTGGATCTTTGATGTTATGGGGCTATTTTGCTTCCACTGGTCCTGGGGCCCTTGTTAAGTTCAGCGGCATCATTAACTTTTTACCAAGTACAATATAGCTCAGTATTTGAATTGTTTATTTTATACTGTCATTTTTGCTTATCTTTATCATGGGTGTCAATAATTTCGGATCCCACTGTACATACCAAATGCCCTGAAGATAAACTGCTCTGTCATATTCTGAACACATAACACACACCGACACACAAACACTCTCCTTGCCATAAACACTGAACCGCCACAGTTCACAAGGACACCATTCAAACAGCCTAGGCCTTGAAATATCATCACTAGCTGTGCAGAGCAGGCTGGTCATGCTCATGAACTACCAAGGGCCTCAGGATATTGATTCATTTCTCAACCCTCTTTTTTCCCCAGAAGAACACAGAGAGAAACTTCATTGATCATCTCTACTTAACACCCTCTTCACATCTCCCCTTCATCCTCCCTTTCCTTTAAAGCAGCCATTTCCTCCATTGATTTAAATGGCCTGTCTCTCCCCACTACTCTCCTCTCCACTCCTCTCTCCGCACAGTGCTGATTTAAATAGCCAGGATGAGTGGGTGTTTTGTACAGATTTCAAGACACTGTTGGGAGTTATTTTGGCTCACATGCCAGATACAACCCTACAAAGACAAAGAGGCTGGGATACTGGGAGGGCAGGGCAGCAGGCAGGGATGGGAGGGAGGGAGAGGGGAAGGGGCGCAGAGTGAGAAGAAAGTTACATAATTAACACGTTTTTTTAGCAGTGGAGTCTTTTTGTGGTCTTTTGAAGTGGGGCATGTGCCCGGCACTGTGCTAGGCGCTCTGATCTGTAGCTCTGGCTTTCCGCTTGGCGCTCTGCTAGCCTCTCCACCCTATTCTCTAATGCACTACTGTTGACCAGGCCCCGTAGGGCCACTATACTATGTTATTCTGGAGATGGCCTGCCACAAGGACCCCTGACGAAGCACCTGTAGTTTAGGTGTCCATCTCTAAGCCTGAGGCTGCGAGCAAAGCAATCATTTGATGTGTCTGTGTGTCCCTAAACTCTTCCTCCTCAGTTCAGACTATCAGAAATCCTTCCAGCCAAAGCAGTAGAGCAAATACGGTCTCACCTGGAGAGAACAATAAAACAAGATGAAGATGACAAGGAACGTCTTTAATCAGATGAGTCACCTTCAGGAGCACAGCAGCAGTGGAAACGTTTCACTACTATTCACTGCCTTCAAGTCTCACAAGCATAAAGTAGACATTAATATACAGTATAGCTCCATGGCAGTCAGTCATACAGTAGTACTTGTCCCTTCATATATCAATACCAGAGTGTGAGAGTCTGTTATCGTTCGACTTGTTCCTACCCCAGATTACATCCATAACATGTTTCCCAGTGGGCGCTGCCTTGGAATTGATCTGACACATACTATGGTTAACTCTGTGTATGCTGTTCCAGATAACTTTGTGGTGGACCACAGCTCCTGTGTGAGGGCTTGTCCCAGCAACAAGATGGAAGTAGAAGATGACCGCATTAAGATGTGCATCGCCTGCACTGATATCTGTCCAAAAGGTATCCTAATCCTGCACTGTCCTGGACCTTATCCCACTGTCATTCACATCCAGTATGTTCATCTGGTTGATTGGATGTAGTTGTGGTTGTGCTGTGGTTGTGCTGTGTTTGTGCTGTGGTTGTGGTTGTGTATGAGTATCGCTTACCCACTGCTCCAACCTCTCCAACCTCTGTGTGTGAGTGTACTGGACGTATTTTGAAATGCTTGGAATAAAGTAGAACACCTGTTTCCTTTGAACATTTGTGGACATTTTGACCAAGTAATATTTTCTCCTTCTTCATCTTCTTGTCTGTTTTAGCCTGTGACGGTATAGGTACAGCCAGTCTGCAGTCAGCCCAGACCGTGGACTCCAGCAACATAGACAAGTTCACCAACTGTACCAAAATCAATGGAAACCTGGTCTTCCTCATCACTGGCATTAAAGGGTGAGAGCAGAACACACACACATTCACCAATACACACACACGCACTCACGCATGCATGCACATACACACACACACACAAACCAAGTACACTATTATACAAAAGTATGTGGACACCCCTTCAAATTAGTGGATTTCAGCCACACCCATTGCTGACAGGTGTATAAAACTGAGCACACAGACATGCAATCTCCATAGACAAACATTGGCAGTAGAATGGCCTTACTGAAGAGCTCAGTGACTTTCAACGTGGCACTGTTATAGGATGCCACCTTTCCAACAAGACAGTTTGTCAAATTTCTGCCCTACTAGAGCTGCCCCGGTCAACTGTAAGTACTGTTATTATGAAGTGGAAACGTTTAGGAGCAACAATGGCTCAGCCACGAAGTGGTAGACCACACAAGCTCACAGAATGGAGCCGCCAAGTGCTGAAGCGTGTAGCACGTAAAAATAGTCTATCCTCGGTTGCAACACTCACTACTGAGTTCCAAAATGCCTCTGGAAGCAACATCAGCACAATAACTAATGAAATGGGTTTTCATGGCCAAGCAGCCTCACACAAGCCTAATAACACCACGCACAATGCCAAGCGTCGGCTGTAGTGGTGTAAAGCTCGCCGCCATTGGACTCTGGAGCAGTGGAAACGCGTTCTCTGTAGTGATGAATCACGCTTCACCATCTGGCAGTCCGACAAACTAATCTGGGTTTGGTGGATGCCAGGAGAACGCTACCTGCCCCAATGCATAGTGCAAACTGTAAAGTTTGGTGGAGGAGGAATAATGGTCTGGGGTTGTTTTTCATGATTAGGCTGTTATAGCAGCAAAGGGGGGACCAACTCCATATTAATGCCCATGATTTTGGAATGAGATGTTCGACGAGCAGGTGTCCACATACGTTTGGTAATGTAGTGTACCTTCTGTTCCCAAAAACACAACGACCCCTCGATTTCAGAGGATTTCAGAGTTTCCTGTAACGACACATAAGCCATGGCCCTTGCAAAGCCATGGAAACAGCTACTTCTACAGTGCCATCAGAAAGTATTGACTTTTTAAACATTTTGTTGTGTTACAGCCTGAATTTAAAAAAAATTGTGTCACTGGCCTACACACAATAGCCCATAATGTCAAAGTGGAATTATGTTTTTAGAATTTTTTACAAGTTAATTTAAAATGAAATCTGAAATATCTTGAGTAAAAATCTGCTTAACAAGTCACATAATACGTTGCATGGACTCACTCTGTGTGCAATAATAGTGTTTAACATGATTTGTGAATGACTACCTCATTTGTGTAGCCCACACACAATTATCTGTAAGGTCGAGCAGTGAATTTCAAACACAGATTGAACCACAAAGACCAGGGAGGTTTTCCAATGCTTCGCAAAGAAGGGAACCTCTTGATATATGTGTAAAGAAAACATGGAATATCTCTTTGAGTATGGTGAAGTTATTAATTACACTTTGGATGGTATGTCAATACACCCAGTCACTACAAAGATACAGGCGTCCTTCCTAACTCAGTTGCCGGAGAGGAAGGAAACCGCTCAGGGATTTCACCATGAGGCCAATGGTGACATTAAAACAGTTACAGATATTAATGGCTGTGATAGAAAAAAACTGAGGATGGATTAACAACATTGTTGTTACTCCACAATACTAACCTAAATGACAGAGTGAAAACAAGTAAGACTGTACAGAATAAAATACTCATCCTGTTTGCAATAGGGGACTAAAGTAAAATAAATTAACTTCATGTCCTGAATACAAAGTGTTATGTTTAGGGAAAATCCAACACAACACTGAGTACCACTCTTCAAATTTTAAAGCATGGTGGTGGCTTTATCATGTTATGGGGACATTTTTAGGAATAAAAGATACGGAATAGCACAGGCAAAATCCTAGAGGAAAACATGGTTGTCTGCTTTCCAACAGACACTGGGAGACAAATGCACCTTTCAGCAGGACAATAACCTAAAACACAAGGCCAAATATACATTGGAGTTGCTTACCAAGAAGACAGTGAATGTTGGCCAAGTTTCAGTTTTGACTTAAATCGGTTTGAAATTCTATGGCAAGACTTGAACATGTCTGTCTAGCAATGATCAACAACCAATTTGACAGAGCTTGAAGAATTAAAAAAAGAGTAATGTGTAAATCCAGGTGTGCAAAGCTTTTAGATACTTACCCAGAAAGACTCACAGCTGTAATCCCTGTCAAAGGTGATTCTAACATGTATTGACTCAGGGGTGTAAATACTTGTATTGTAAATGAGATATTCTGTATTTTATTTTCAATACATTTGCAAACAAATCTAAAAACATATTTTCACTTTGTCATAATGGGGTTTAGTACTTTGTTGTATTGTGTGTAGATTGGTGAGGAAGAAAATCAATTTAATCAATTTTGAATTCAGGCTGTAACACAACAAAATGTGGAAAAATTAAAGGGGTATGAATACTTTCTGAAGGCACTGAAGGTCTCAGAGTGGGTGATGTCAACAATGGATTCTACTAGCGCACATATACAGTGAGCGAAAAAAGTATTTGATCCCCTGCTGATTTTGTATGTTTGCCCACTGACAAAGACATGATCAGTCTATCATTTTGATGGTAGGTTTATTTGAACAGTGAGAGACAGAATAACAACAAAAAAATCCAGAAAAACTCATTTCAAAAATGTTATAAATTGATTTGCATTTTAATGAGGGAAATAAGTATTTGACCCTTCTGCAAAACATGACATAGTACTTGGTGGCAAAACCCTTGTTGGCAATCACAGAGGTCAGACGTTTCTTGTAGTTGGCCACCAGGTTTGCACACATCTCAGGAGGGATTTTGTTCCACTCCTCTTTGCAGATCTTCTCCAAGTCATTATGGTTTCGAGGCTGATGTTTAGCAATTTGAACCTTCAACTCCCTCCACAAATTTTCTATGGGATTAAGGTCTGGAGACTGGCTAGGCCACTCCAGCACCTTAATGTGCTTCTTCTTGAGCCACTCCTTTGTTGCCTTGGCCGTGTGTTTTGGGTCATTGTCATGCTGGAATACTCATCCACGACCCATTTTCAATGCCCTGGCTGAGGGAAGGAGGTTCTTACCCAAGATTTGACGGTACATGGCCCCGTCCATCATCCCTGTGATGCGGTGAAGTTGTCCTGTCCCCTTAGCAGAAAAACACCCCCAAAGCATAATGTACCCACCTCCATGTTTGACGGTGGTGATGGTGTTCTTGGGGTCATAGGCAGCATTCCTCCTCCTCCAAACACGGCGAGTTGAGTTGATGCCAAAGAGCTCGATTTTGGTCTCATCTGACCACAACACTTTCACCCAGTTCTCCTCTGAATCATTCAGATGTTCATTGGCAAACTTCAGACGGCCCTGTATATGTGCTTTCTTGAGCAGGGGGACCTTGCGGGCGCTGCAGGATTTCAGTCCTTCACGGCGTAGTGTGTTACCAATTGTTTTCTTGGTGACTATGGTCCCAGCTGCCTTGAGATCATTGACAAGATCCTCCCGTGTAGTTCTGGGCTGATTCCTCACCGTTCTCATGATCATTGCAACTCCACGGGGTGAGATCTTGCATGGAGCCCCAGGCCGAGGGAGATTGACAGTTATTTTGTGTTTCTTCCATTTGCGAATAATCGCACCAACTGTTGTCACCTTCTCACCAAGCTGCTTGGCGATGGTCTTGTAGCCCATTCCAGCCTTGTGTAGCTCTACAATCTTGTCCCTGACATCCTTGGAGAGCTCTTTGGTCTTGTTCATGGTGGAGAGTTTGGAATCTGATTGATTGATTGCTTCTGTGGACAGGTGTCTTTTATACAGGTAACAAGCTGAGATTAGGAGCACTCCCATTAAGAGTGTGCTCCTAATCTCAGATCGTTACCTGTATAAAAGACACCTGGGAGCCAGAAATCTTTCTGATTGAGAGGGGGTCAAATACTTATTTCCCTCATTAAAATGCAAATCAATTTATAACATTTTTGACATGCGTTTTTCTGGATTTTTTTGTTGTTATTCTGTCTCTCACTGTTCAAATAAACCTACCATTAAAATTATAGACTGATAATTTCTTTGTCAGTGGGCAAACGTACAAAATCAGCAGGGGATCAAATACTTTTTTCCCTCACTGTAGCTATCCAGCTAGACATTCCACATTGGCTACATAAACTCCAGGGTGTTTGTGGTCAGTTCCATTTCAATTCACTCAATTCAGGAAGTCAAATTTGTAAGTCGCTCTGGATAAGAGCGTCTGCTAAATGACTTAAATGTAAATGTAAATAAACTGAAAGCTTACTTGCCAAAATTGACTGAATTGACATGGAACTGACCTCAAACCTGCTAACCAGGTAAATGGAGAGACTCCCTCAGGTACTTAGTAATAACCGCACATATAATGGCTTCAGTGCCTAAGAGTACACAGTTCCTTACTGGTATAGCACAGTATATACTATGGTAAAGTATAGGCACAGTGTAGCATGCAGCAGTGTATAGAGTATAATTTCCTTGTTACGGGGTCAGTATGTTCATTGTTATTCCATCTGCAATCCAGGCTCATGTCAGCCCTGCAATACAGAAGAAACAGTGGTTATGTGTGTGACGTGACAGCTTTCTGTTTATATTCCAAATGTTTTGTCTCTCTTTCACTATTTCTCTCTCTCTCTCTCTCTCGCTCTCTCTCTCTCTCTCTCTCTCTCTCTCTCTCTCTCTCTCTCTCTCTCTCTCTCTCTCTCTCTCTCTCTCTCTCTCTCTCTCTCTCTCTCTCTCTCTCTCTCTCTCTCTCTCTCTCTCTCTCTCTCTCTCTCTCTCTCTCTCTCTCTCTCTCTCTCTCTCTCTCTCTCTCTCTCTCTCTTCATCTTTCTCTCTCTCTCTCTTCATTTGTCTCTCTCTCTTTCTCTCTCTCTCTCTCTCTCTCTCTCTCTCTCTCTCTCTCTCTCTCTCTCTCTCTCTCTCTCTCTCTCTCTCTCTCTCTCTCTCTCTCTCTCTCTCTCTCTCTCTCTCTCTCTCTCTCTCTCTCTCTCTATCTTTCTCTCCCTCTCTTTCTCTCTCTCTCTCTCTCTCTCTCTCTCTCTCTCTCTCTCTCTCTCTCTCTCTCTCTCTCTCTCTCTCTCTCTCTCTCTCTCTCTCTCTCTCTCTCTCTCTCTCTCTCTCTCTCTCATCCCCCTTTCTCCCCCTCACAGGGATGTGTACCACAACATTGAGGCTCTGGATCCAGAGAAACTGAATGTGTTTCGGACTGTTAGGGAGATTACAGGTGAGAAACATTATCCAACAATTAATCAGAATAAATTATTAATTTTAACATTTATTTTACCTTTATTTATACAGGTAAGTCAATTGATAAGAACAAAGATCCAATGAAAATGAAAGAATAATTTCTGATACCATGTCATTCTTCTCTTTTCATGCTTGGTTGAATATGCACTGAGTGTACAAAACTTTAGGAACACCTTCCTAATATTGAGTTGCACCACCTTTTGCCCTCAGAACAGACTCAATTCGTCGGGGCATGGACTCTACAAGGTGTCGAACGCATTCCACAGGGATGCTGGCCCATGTTGACTCCAATGCTTCCCACAGTTGTGTCAAGTTGGCTGGATGTCCTAACCTGTCTCTTCCCCTTCATCTACACTGATTGTAGTGGATTTAACAAGTGACATCAATAAGAGATCATAGCTTTCACCTGGTCAGTTTATGTCATGGAAAGAGCAGGTGTTCTTAATGTTTTGTATACTCAATGTAGGCCTACTGGTCAGCCCCTATCCAAGCATCTTTAAATTATTCTTTATCATTTGGTTTTCCCATTTGGTTTTGCATTGTGTCTCTTCTCTTGCACTTTCACTCAGTACAGAGGGGGCTTGTGTGTGTTTGCTGGTGCCCACCAGAGACTGTAGACCAAAGACAGACAGGCTGAATGAGTATGATGAATATTAGATGAGGGTCTTCCTATCTCCTCCATCTCTTCCCTCTCCCATGGGGACCTAGAACTCCCAGTTTCAAAGTTTCACAGTTTCACAGCTCTACGTGTGTGTGTGTGCATGCGTGTGTGAGTGTGTGAGTGTATGTGTGTGTAAAAATCCATGTAGAGTGAATCCCCCTTCCCCTTTCCCCTATCCTCCTCAGCCTGATCTCATAGTTTCACTTCTGAATTTGCCGTAATTTGATGAACTTCGATTTTTGACCCGTTAATTACGCGTGGTTACAGGGTTAAAACAGAAACAACTCAAAAGGTTAAGTTTAGCTATTCATTGTGAGTGGTTAAGGTTAGGGCTATGGTTTGGGGAAGGCTTAAAACAAAAATAATTTAAAACAATGAGCTGTTTCCACTAAGTATCATCAAGTACGCTCCCTGCTTGCTAGATAATTGTGAACTGACATGGTCAGTGGTCTAAGCAGTGTGCTCTGGCTCTGAGCTTCATGAGTTCCAGTGCTGTGCCATTGTTTTGTTCGTTTGTTTTTGGTAAGCGCCCGACGAAGGCATATATCGACGTCCTCAGGACCTTTTCAAACGTCCGAAATCGACGTCTCTTTCTTGTGACCAGACTGATCCAACCCTCTTTTCATCTGCTACACTATCACCCACACCCTCATCCCTTCATTCCTGTGACAGGAGGTGAGCTGGTACAGCCAGTGTGTGCCTCCCAAACTTTTATAAAGTAGTGCACTATATAGGGAATAGACTGCCATTTGGATTGCAACCAGTGAGACAGGAGCTGCCTCTGCTCTGTAGCCCCGTGGCCATGCATGCATGACACCCCGTGTCACCTGTCACCTCTAAGAGCTGTCAGTGTTGTGACTCCTCCACCAAGCCATCAACCCCGTCACACACACACACACACATACATACACACACACACAGACACACACACACACAGGCATCGATGTACACAGACACACACACACACAGACACACACACACACACAGGCATTGATGCACACAGACACACACACAGACACACACACACACACAGGCATTGATGCACACAGACACACACACACACAGACAGGCATTGATGCACACACACACACGCACACACAAACACGTCTCTGAATGCTATAGCTCTCAGATGGACAGTCAGTCTAGGAGGCAACCATCTCACCCTACATTTATTTTCCTGCGAAGTATTCTTCCAAAACACAGCCCTTGTTCTTTTCTACTTCCAAGAGGTCAGGGCAGGCCTATCCATAGAGTACAGTCAGTGGGCCATCCACTGAAGCATAAGTGAGGTTCCCAGTGCATGGATTTGACTGTAATCATCAACGTTTTCAATCTCTTAACCTTTGGACTGTTGCCTGTGGCCCTCCTCTCTGTGAGGCAATACTGGGTAATTTGCTTTTCGCATGGATGCGCCAGTATTGTGGCTCTCAGTGAACCTAAATCAACACTCTACTCTACTCTACTCTAGCGGCTCTTGCCTGCTTCTAGCCTGCTCCTGACTCTATCCTTTCAGCAGGCTGCCCACAGCCCAGAGAGAGAGAGACAGAGAGAGAGGGGGTCGGGGGGAGATAGAGAGAAGAATGACAGAAAGAGAGAGATGTCACGCCCTGGCCTATATAACTCTAGCTAGTTTGGTCAGGGTGGCCGGGTGTGGTTCCCAATCAGAGGCAGCTGTCGCTCGTTGTCTCTGATTGGGGATCATACTTAGGCAGCCAGTTTTCCTGCCTGTGTTGTGGGTTTTTGTTTGTGTTCGGTTAGTGTGGCTTGTTAGTGTTAGCCTTCCGACGTCACGTTTCGTTTATTGTTTTGACATCGCTGACCGCATACACGTCGCGTGACAGAAAAACCCACCACCAATGGACCAAGCAGCGTGCCCAGGAGGAGCAGAGAGGATCAAATCAAATCAAATCAAATTTTATTGGTCACATGCACCGAATACAACAGGTTCAGACATCACAGTGAAATGCTTACTTACAGCCCTTAACCAACAGTGCATTTATTTTTAACAAAAAAGTAAAAATAAAACAACAACAAAAAAAGTGTTGAGAAAAAAAAGAGCAGAAGTAAAATAAAATAACAGTAGGGAGGCTATATATACAGGGGGGTACCGTTGCAGAGTCAATGTGCGGGGGCACCGGCTAGTTGAGGTAGTTGAGGTAATATGTACATGTGGGTAGAGTTAAAGTGACTATGCATAAATAATTAACAGAGTAGCAGCAGCGTAAAAAGGATGGGGTGGGGGGGCAGTGCAAATAGTCCGGGTAGCCATGATTAGCTGTTCAGGAGACTTATGGCTTGGGGGTAGAAGCTGTTGAGAAGTCTTTTGGACCTAGACTTGGCACTCCGGTACCGCTTGCCGTGCGGTAGCAGAGAGAACAGTCTATGACTAGGGTGGCTGGAGTCTTTGACAATTTTGAGGGCCTTCCTCTGACACCGCCTGGTATAGAGGTCCTGGATGGCAGGAAGCTTGGCCCCAGTGATGTACTGGGCCGTACGCACTACCCTCTGTAGTGCCTTGCGGTCGGAGGCCAAGCAGTTGCCATACCAGGCGGTGATGCAACCAGTCAGGATGCTCTCGATGGTGCAGCTGTAGAATTTTTGGAGGATCTGAGGACCCATGCCAAATCTTTTCAGTCTCCTGAGGGGGAATAGGCTTTGTCGTGCCCTCTTCACGACTGTCTTGGTGTGTTTGGACCATGATAGTTCGTTGGTGATGTGGACACCAAGGAACTTGAAGCTCTCAACCTGTTCCACTACAGCCCCGTCGATGAGAATGGGGGCGTGCTCAGTCCTCTTTTTTTTCCTGTAGTCCACAATCATCTCCTTTGTCTTTGTCACGTTGAGGGAGAGGTTGTTGTCCTGGCACCACACGGCCAGGTCTCTGACCTCCTCCCTATAGGCTGTCTCATCGTTGTCGGTGATCAGGCCTACCACTGTTGTGTCGTCGGCAAACTTAATGATGGTGTTGGAGTCGTGCCTGGCCATGCAGTCATGGGTGAACAGAGAGTACAGGAGGGGACTGAGCACGCACCCCTGAGGGGCCCCCGTGTTGAGGATCAGTGTGGCAGATGTGTTGTTACCTACCCTTACCATGGATGGACCTGGCGGGAAATAAGAGAGGATCTGGCAAGGCAGATGGAGGCCCTGAAAGGTATCAGGGTGGAGAGACAGCCCCAATAAAAAAAATTGGGGGGCTAAAAGGGTGGTCGGGGAGCGACAGAGAGGAGCCTCGACCACTGCACTCGTGGGGGCTCAAGGAGGAGTCCTCACTGGAGGAGGACGGGGCGCGGAGTGTAAAGGACGAAGACAGTCATAGACCTCCAGCGCCGGTTCCCAGTCCGGTACGCCCCGTACCTGCTCTCCGCACCAAGCCAGTGGTGCGTGTTCCCAGTCTGGCCCGGCCTGTTCCTGCTCCCCGCACCAAGCCAGTGGTGCGTGTTCCCAGTCTGGCCCGGCCTGTCCCTGCTCCCCGCACCAAGCCAGTGGTGCGTGTTCCCAGTCTGGCCCGGCCTGTCCCTGCTCCCCGCACCAAGCCAGTGGTGCGTGTTCCCAGTCCGGCCCGGCCTGTTCTGCTCCTCGCACCAAGCCAGTCGTTCCAGTCCGAAGCCAATTGTGCGCGTCGCCAGTCTGGCCCGGCCTGTTCCTGCTCGCACCAAGCCAGTGGTGCGCGCAGTCTCCGCTCCTCGCAAGCCAGTGGTGCGCCGCCAGTCCGGCCCGGTCTGTTCCTGCTCCTCGCACCAAGTCAGTGGTGCGCGTCGCCAGTCCGGCCCGGTCTGTTCCTGCTCCTCGTACCAAGCCAGTGGTGAGCGTCGCCAGTCCGGCCCGGCCTGTTCCTGCTCGTCGCACCAAGCCAGTTGGGCGCGTCGCCAGTCCGGCACGGCCCGTGCCCGTTCCACCGGTGCCTGGTTCGGCACCGGTCAGCGGCTCCACTCCGGAGCCAGAGCAGTCCGCTCCACCGGTGCCTGATCCAGCTCCGGTCAGCGGCTCCACGCTGGAGCCAGAGCAGTCCGCTCCACCGGTGCCTGATCCAGCTCCGGTCAGCGGCTCCACTCCGGAGCCAGAGCCGCCACCGAGGCTGGAAGCCCACCCGGACCCTCCCCTATTCAGTCAAGTTTGTGCGGCCGGAGTCCGCACCTTTGGGGGGGGGTACTGTCACGCCCTAGCCTATATAACTCTAGCTAGTTTGGTCAGGGTGTGAATAATCTATGTTTGTATTTCTATGTTTGGCCGGGTGTGGTTCCCAATCAGAGGCAGCTGTCGCTCGTTGTCTCTGATTGGGGATCATACTTAGGCAGCCAGTTTTCCTGCCTGTGTTGTGGGTTTTTGTTTGTGTTCGGTTAGTGTGGCTTGTTAGTGTTAGCCTTCCGACGTCACGTTTCGTTTATTGTTTTGTAGAGTGTTTATTAAGTTTAAATAAACATGTATGCATATCACGCTGCGCCTTGGTCTGTCCCATCTATGAACGAACGTGACAAGAGATGAGAAAGAGACGAGTGTGGAGAGGGAGAAGAATTAGAAAGAGAGGATAATAAACTGAGAGGCTAGAATAAGGAGGACAACACATAAAGAGAGACCTGAACTCCCTCTAGACTTCAGTCAAGCAGGATGCAGGAGCCCATTGGGGCCTGTTGTACCCTGTCTTACCTATTGATTAATGGCTAATGCCGCTTTTAGCCTAATGCTGTTAGCACAGGGAGGCATGAAGCTACTCATCAGGCCCTCGTTAGCACCATTAGCAAAATGAAGCGATGAAGCGCCCTCCACCTCTCCTCTCTTCCCACCTCTCCTCTCCATCTCTCTTCTCAGAAAAAAACTAACATATGCCTGTTAACAGATGCCTCTTAAGGAGAGGTGTAAAGAGAGAGAGAGAGAGAGAGAGAGAGAGAGAGAGAGAGAGAGAGAGAGAGAGAGAGAGTGAGAAAGAGAGAGAGAGAGAGAGCGAGAGAGCGACCATCATAGAGGTGTAGAGATGAGGAGGAGGAGGAAGAGGAAGAGGAAGAGGAAGAGGAGGAAATAGTTGTCAAAAGTAATGCACCATATAGGGAATAGGTTGTCATTGGGATGCAACCCTATCAGTTAAAGGCCCTGAACTTCAGTTCACACTGCTGCTTCTGTTGTTGCTTTGACAAAGAGTTCAGCTACTATGACAGCAGAGGACATGTTTCCCTCTATGTCACTGAATGTGCCCTTCATCCATAACTAACACTCATCTTATACAATACAATATTCAATTGATTTTATAAGTCTCTGTATAGTGATTTGTTTATGTCTCAAATAGTATATTTATATTTATCATTTTTATTGGAGGTTGCGTCCATGAATGCTAATGGCATGGAAAGCAGGTTGTGATGCATTCATTCATTTACGTTTGATTCAGGTTCATCTTATACACTGTAAAACCAAGTGTTTACGATCTGAACACATAACTAAACACTTTTCTGTAACACTTTTTAAACTTGTCAAGGCATTTAGAATTTCAATGAAAATGTGTCACAGTGTTTAGATTGTAAACACCAGAACATGTTTATTCACTGTGACACTTTTTAAACACATGAACATGTTTATTCAGCACAAGGCATTTAGGTTTAAACACTAACCACTGGGGGTGTTGTTTTAACACTATAGGGTGTAAAGCTGTATTTGCATATTTCTCAGCATGCCTTTCAAGTGAATGTGAGAGATACCCACCCATGACTGTTTTGGTTAGTGATAGAGACATGGTTGTTGCGTTCAATAATTTATATTCTTGAAGCCTTCACCAAGTGACTGCCTAAGTGAATGTGTTTCAATTAAAAGTAAATGTAAATGCATAAGGCCTTTAGTTAGGGCCTAGTTATCCTTGACATTGTAGTCTTGAAATCCTGGCTCATGGGCCACATCAGACCTGCAAGTCACAATGCACTAGTTTGTGAAGTGATTAGTAATTCCTATTGGAATCTAGCCAGAGGGAGGATATCCAACAATTGAAATATTTTATCATCTACAACCTGCACTCAGAATGATTACTATGGTGAAGGACTAGACAAACAAGACTACCTAAACCATCTAAACTGGAACAACAATCTCAGTAACGAATGCAATAAATCCAACCCCTTACAGATTTGATTAGTTTAAAATGTTTTTGTTATTTATCTTTGTATAGCATAAGATCAATTAATCAATCAATCAGGAAACATAGATATAAAAAAAACACATTCAAAAAAATCTACCTGCAACAAAGCATGCTGGGAAATATGAGAATGTGGCCCCTCCCATGTCTTTTCACTCTGAGAGAGTTAACTGAAAAATTGTCACTCATCACAGTCGAGTGACAACAACACCACTACCTGTAGATTGAAAATATTTATTGAAACAAATGTCCTGTTCAATTGTGCTGAAATGTAGGTAAGGTGAAAGACATTCCTAACACTGATCTGAATAAAAGTCACATCAATTTCGAATGACTAAATGCACTCTAAACAGGACGATCGGAAAGTAAACACTAGTGTTTAAAATCTGAATATATATCTGATATACAGTGGGGAGAACAAATATTTGATACACTGCCGATTTTGCAGGTTTTCCTACTTACAAAGCATGTAGAGGTCTGTAAAAAATCCAGAAAATCACATTGTATGATTTTTAAGTAATTCATTTGCATTTTATTGCATGACATAAGTATTTGATACATCAGAAAAGCAGAACTTAATATTTGGTACAGAAACCTTTGTTTGCAATTACAGAGATCATACGTTTCCTGTAGGTCTTGACCAGGTTTGCACACACTGAGCAGGGATTTTGGCCCACTCCTCCATACAGACCTTCTCCAGATCCTTCAGGTTTCGGGGCTGTCGCTGGGCAATATGGACTTTCAGCTCCCTGCAAAGATGTTCTATTGGGTTCAGGTCTGGAGACTGGCTAGGCCACTCCAGGACCTTGAGATGCTTCTTACGGAGCCACTCCTTAGTTGCCCTGGCTGTGTGTTTCGGGTCGTTGTCATGCTGGAAGACCCAGCCACGACCCATCTTCAATGCTCTTACTGAGGGAAGGAGGTTGTTGGCCAAGATCTCACGATACATGGCCCCATCCATCCTCCCCTCAATACGGTGCAGTCGTCCTGTCCCCTTTGTAGAAAAGCATCCCCAAAGAATGAAGTTTCCATCTCCATGCTTCACGGTTGGGATGGTGTTCTTGGGGTTGTACTCATCCTTCTTCTTCCTCCAAACACAGCGAGTGGAGTTTAGACCAAAAAGCTCTATTTTTGTCTCATCAGACCACATGACCTTCTCCCATTCCTCCTCTGGATCATCCAGATGGTCAGTGGCAAACTTCAGATGGGCCTGGACATGCGCTGGCTTGAGCAGGGGGACCTTGCGTGCGCTGCAGGATTTTAATCCATGACGGCGTAGTGTGTTACAAATGTTTTCTTTGAGACTGTGGTCCCAGCTCTCTTCAGGTCATTGACCAGGTCCTGTCGTGTAGTTCTGGGCTGATCCCTCACCTTCCTCATGATCATTGATGCCCCATGAGGTGAGATCTTGCATGGAGCCCCAGACCGAGGGTGATTGACCGTCATCTTGAACTTCTTCCATTTTCTTCCAGTTGTTGCCTTCTCACCAAGCTGCTTGCCTATTGTCCTGTAGCCCATCCCAGCCTTGTGCAGGTCTACAATTTTATCCCTGATGTCCTTACACAGCTCTCTGGTCTTGGCCATTGTGGAGAGGTTGGAGTCTGTTTGATTGAGTGTGTGGACAGGTGTCTTTTATACAGGTAACGAGTTCAAACAGGTGCAGTTAATACAGGTAATGAGTGGAGAACAGGAGGGCTTCTTAAAGAAAAACTAACAGGTCTGTGAGAGCCGGAATTCTTATTGGTTGGTAGGTGATCAAATACTTATGTCATTCAATAAAATGCAAATTAATTACTTAAAAATCATACAATGGGATTTTCTGGATTTTTGTTTTAGATTCCGTCTCTCACAGTTGAAGTGTACCTATGATAAAAATTACAGACCTCTACATGCTTTGTAAGTAGGAAAACCTGCAAAATCGGCAGTGTATCAAATACTTGTTCTCCCTACTGTATGTATTCACCCCCTTTGCTATGAAGCCCCTAAATAAGATCTGGTGCAACCAATTACCTTCAGAAGTCACATAATTAGTTAAATAAAGTCCACTTGTGTGCAATCTAAGTGTCACTTGATCTCATTATATATACACCTGTTCTGAAAGGCCCCAGAGTCTGCAACATCACTAAGCAAGGGGCACCACCAAGCAAGCAGCACCATGAAGACCAAGGAGCTCTCCAAATAGGTCAGGGACAAAGTTGTGGAGAAGTACAGATCAGGGCTGGGTTATAAAAAAATATCAGAAACTTTTAACATCCCACGGAGCACAATTAAATCCATTATTAAAAAATGTAAAGAATATGGCATCAAAACAAACCTGCCATGAGAGGGCTGCCCACCAAAACTCACGGACCAGGCAAGGAGGGCATTAATCAGAGAGGCAACAAAGAGACCAAAGATAACCCTGAAGGAGCTGCAAAGCCCCACAGCGGAGATTGGAGTATCTGTCCATAGGACCACTTTAAACCGTACACTCCACAGAGCTGGGCTTTACGGAAGAGTGGCCAGAAAAAAATAAGCAAACATGTTTGGTGTTCACTAAAAGGCATGTGGGAGACTCCCCAAACATATGGAAGAAGGTACTCTTGTTAGATGAGACTAAAATTGAGCTTTTTGGCCATCAAGGAAAATGCTATGTCTGGCGCAAACCCAACACCTCTCATCACCCCGAGAACACCATCCCCACAGTGAAGCATGGTGGTGGCAGCATCATGTTGTGGGGATGTTTTTCATCGGCAGGGACTGGGAAACTGGTCAGAATTGAAGGAATGATGGATGGCGCTAAATAAAGGGAAATTCTTGAGGAAAACCTGTTTCAGTCTTCCAGAGAATTAAGACTGGGACGGAGGTTCACCTTCCAGCAGGACAATGACCCTAAGCATACTGCTAAAGCAACACTTGAGTGGTTTAAGGGGAAACATTGAAATGTCTTGGAATGGCCTAGTCAAAGCCCAGACCTCAACCCAATTGAGAATCTGTGGTATGACTTAAAGATTGCTGTACACCAACGGAATCCATCCAACTTGAAGGAGCTGGAGCAATTTTATCTTGAAGAATGGGAAAAAATCCCAGTGGCTAGATGTGCCAAGCTTATAGAGACATACCCCAAGAGACTTGCAACTGTAATTGCTGCAAAAAGTGTCTCTACAAAGTATTGCCTTTAGGGAAGGTGAATAGTTATGCACGCTCAAGTTTTCTGATTTTTTGTCTTATTTCTTGTTTGTTTCACAATAAAACATATTTTGCATCTTCAAAGTGGTAGCCATGTTGTGTAAATCAAATGATACAAACGCCCCAAAAATCCATTTAAATTCTAGGTTGTAAGGCAACAAAATAGGAAAAATGCCAAGGGGGGTGAATACTTTCGCAAGCCACTGTAGATGGCTGCTGACTGTGTCTGAGATGGCAACCTATTCCCTAGATAGTGCACTACTTTTAACCAGAGCCTTATGGGCCCTGATTAGGGTTGCAAAGCTACCGGTAACTGGTAATTTATACTTCAATAACTTGTAATAATAATATAATAGGATGGCAACTGCAGCGGATAGCAGCCGTCTTACGGGCTTCTGTGTGTTATTTTAAGCTGATCTTAACTTTTTTGTACATAATGTCTCCTCCATCATTTCCTATGACCGAAAACAGCTTATGACATCAGAATAGTAATCATTAACCTCGATTTGGATGAACATTTCAACTTCAAAGACCAGGCCCTAATCCTTGAAAGAGGAAGCGTCATCGAAAGAGAGGGCGGCAAAAGAGAGGTAGGCGAGGCAGCATCCAGACGAGACTACGTCGGCAAGCAAATAGATCGCCATTGCCCTCTGTTCTGTTGGCGAACGTGCAGTCACTGGAGAACAAACTAGATGAGTTCCGTTAGAGACTATCCTATCAATGGGACCTGAAAAACTGAAATATCCTACGTTTCTCAGAGTCGTGGCTGAACGAGACATGTTTTTTCTATTCATCGTCAAGACCGGATGGCAGACATGGATAAGATGAAGGGAGTAGGTATGTGTCTCTTTGTTAACCACAGCAGGTGTGCGATCTCTAATGTTAAGGAAGTCTCAAGTTTTTGCTTGTAACTCATGATAAGCTGCAGGCCATACTATTTACCAAGAGAGTTTTCATATATATTTTTCGTAGCTGTCTATTTACCACCACAAACCGATGCTGGCACTAAGACCACACTCAACAAGCTGTATAGGGCCATAAACAAACAAGAAAATGCACATTCAGAGGCAGCATTTCTCATGGACGGTGATTTTAACGCAGGAAAACTGAAATCCGTTTTTACCAAATTTTTACCAGCATGTCACCTGTGCAACTAGAGGTGACAAAACTCTAGATAACCTTTACTCCACATACTAAAACGCATACAAGGCCCTCCCTCGCCCTGTCCTCCTGCTTCCTACTTACAAGTAAGAACTCAAACAGGAAGTACCAGTGACACACTCAATACGGAAGTTGTCCGATGAAGCGGATGATAAGCTGTTTCGCTAGCACAGTCTGGAATATGTTCCGGGATTCATCCGATAACATTGAGGATGATAAGTGCATTGACGATATCGTCCCCACAGTGACCTTACGTACATACCCCAACCAGAAGCTATGGATTACAGGCAACATCTGCACTGAGCTAAAGGCTAGAGCTGCCGCTTTCAAGGAGTGGGACATCCCGCTACGTCCTCTGACGAGCCATCATACAGGCAAAGGGTCCATACAGGACTAAGATCGAATCCTACTACGCCGGCTCTGAAGCTCAGCGGATGTGGCAGGGCTTTTCTAAACTATCACGGATTAAAAAGGGAAACCCAGCCGCGAGCTGCCCAGCGACGCAAGCCTACCAGATGAGCTAATTACCTTCTATGCTCGCTTCGAGGCAAGCAACACTGAACCATGCATGAGAGCACCAGCTGTTCCGGATGATTGTGTGATCTCGCTCTCCGCAGCCAATGTGAGTAAGACATTTAAACAGGTTAACATTCGCAAGGTGGCGGTGCCAGACGGAATACCAGGACGCATACTCAAGAGCATGCGCTGACCAGCTGGCAAGTGTCTTCACTGACATTTTCAACCTATCCCTGACACGCGCTGTAATAGCAACTTGTTTCAAGCAGAAACAAGAACGCCAAGGTAACCTGCCTAAATGACTATCGTCCCTTAGCACTCACATCTATAGCCATGAAATGCTTTGAAAGGCTGGTCATGGCTCACATCAACACCATCATCCCAGACACCCTGTACCCACTCCAATTCGCATACCGCCCCAACAGATCCACAGATGACACAATCTCTATTGCACTCCACTCTGCCCTCACCCACCTGGACAAAAGGAATACCTATGTAAGAATGCTGTTTATTTACTACAGCTCAGCATTCAACACCATGGTCCCCTCCAAGCTCAGCACCAAGCTCAGGACCCTGGGACTGAACACCTCCCTCTTCAACTGGATCCTGGACTTCCTGACAGGTAGGCAACAACACATCTGAGAGTAGGCAATAACAGGGTAGGCAACAACACATCTGGCACGCTGTTCACCCACGACTGCGTGGCCGCGCACGACCCCAACACCATCATCAAGTTTGCTGACGACACAATGGTGGTAGGACTGATCACCTATGACGATGAAGCAGCCTATAGGTGCCAGGACAACAACCTCTCCCTCAACGTCAGCAAGACAAAGGAGCTGATCGTGGACTATAGGAAAGGGGGGGGCGAGCACGCCCCCATCCACATTGATGGGGCTGTAGTGGAGTGGGTCGAGAGCTTCAATTTCCTTGGTGTCCACATCACTAAGGAATGAACATGGTCCATACACACCCACACAGTTATGAAGAGGGCACGACAGCACCTCTTCCCCCTCAGGAGGCTGAATGGATTTGGCATCCTCAAAAAGTTATACAGCTGCACCATAGAGAGCATCTTGACCTGCTGCATCACTGCTTGTGCGGCAACTGCAAGGCACCCGACCACAAGGCGCTACAGAGGGTGGTGAGTACGGCCTAGTACATCACTGGGGCCAAGCTTCCTGCCATCCAGGACCTCTATACCAGGCGGTGTCAGAGGAAGGCCCAAAATAATTGTCAAAGACTCCAGCCACCGAAGCCATAGACTGTTCTCTCTGCTACCGCATGGCAAGCGATAACAGTGCACCAAGTCTGGAACCAACAAGACCCTGAACAGCTACCCCCAAGCCATAAGACTGTTAAACAAGAATGCTAAATAGCTAATCAAATGGCTACCCGGACTACCTGCATTTTGCCCTGGATCTCTTGCACTGACTCTATGCATACACACTGGACTCTACCCACACACTCACACTGACACCCCAACACACACTGACACACCCCAACACACACATACACTTTTTTGAACTAACTTTCCTGCACTGGCTCTATGCACACACACTGGACTCTACTCACACACTCACACATACTTGCACCCCAACACACACATACTGTACACATACACTACATTATGCCCACACACACATAACACGAGCACACATGCATACTGACACCACACATACACTCACTCACACACACACGCCAACACAAACTCACACACACATACACACTTTCACACTCACCACATACACTGCTGCTACTGTCTATTAATATCCTGTTGCCTAGTCAGTTTACCCCTACCTACAGTGCCTTCAGAAAAGATTCATACCCCTTGACTTATTCCACACTTTGTTGTGTTACATCCTGACTTCTAATAGGATTAAATAAATAAAAAGCTCACCCATCTACACACAATACCCCATAATGACATAGTGAAAACATGTTTTTAGAAATGTTTGCAAATGTGTTGAAAATAAAAGACAGAAATATCTCATTTACATAAATATTCACACCCCTGAGTCAATACATGGTAGAAGCACCTTTGGCAGCGATTACAGCTGTGAGTCTTTCTGGGTAAGTCTTCTAAGAGCTTTGCACACCTGGATTGTGCAATATTTAAAAATTATTCAAGTTCTGTCAAGTTAGTTGTTGATCATTGCTAGACAGCCATTTTCAAGTCTTGCCATAGATTTTAAAACCGATTTAAGTCAAAACTGTAACTAGGCCACTCAGGAACATTCAATGTCGTCTTGGGAAGCATCTCCAGTGTATATTTGGCCTTGTGTTTTAGGTTATTGTCCTGCTGAAAGGTGAATTTGTCTCCCAGTGTCTGTTGGAAACAGACTGAACCAGGTTTTCCTCTACGATTTTGCCTGTGCTTAGCTCTATTCCGTTTCTTTTTATCCTAAAAACCTCCCTAGTGCTTGCTGATTTGCCCCAAACATAACGCTTTGTATTCAGGACTTAAAGTTAATTTCTTTGCCACATTTGTTACAGTTTTACTTTAGTGCCCTATTGCAAACAGGATGCATGTTTTTGAAATATTGTATTCTGTACAGGCTTCCTTCTTTTCACTCTGTCATTTAGGTTAGTATTGTGGAGTAACTACAATGTTGTTAATCCATTCTCAGTTTTCTTCTATCACAGCCATGAAACTCTGTAACTGTTTTAATGTCACCAATGGCCTCATTGTGAAATCCCTGAGCGGTTTCCTTCCTCTCCGGCAACTGAGTTAGGAAGGACGCATGTATCTTTGTAGTGACTGGGTGTATTGATACACCATCCAAAGTGTAATTAATAACTTCACCATGCTCGAAGGGATATTCAATGTTTTTTTTTACCCATATACCAATAGGTTCCATTCTTTGTAAAGCATTGGAAAACCTGCCTGGTCTTTGGGGTTGAATCTGTGTTTGAAATTCACTGCTCGACCTTACAGATAATTGTGTGTGGGCTACACAAATGAGATAGTCATTCAAAAAATCATATTAAACACTATTATTGCACACGGAGTGAGTCCATGCAACTTATTATGTGACTTGTTAAGCACATTCTTATTACTGAATTTATTTAGGCTTGCCATAACAAAGGGGTTAAATACTTATTGACTTAGTCTCCTGTAGCTCAGTTGGTAGAGCATGGCGCTTGCAACACCAGGGTTGTGGGTTCGTTTCCCACTGGGGGCCAGTATGAAAATGTATGCAATCACTAACTGTAAGTCGCTCTGGATAAGAGTGTCTACTAAAATGTAAATGTACATTTCAGCTTTCCATTTTTAATTAATTTGTTTTTAAAAAATAAAATAAAAAATAATAAACATAATTCCACTTTAACATTATGTGTATTGTGTTTAGGCCAGTGACACAAAATCTCAAATTAATCCATTTTAAATTCAGGCTGTAACACAACAAAATGTGTAAAAAGTCAAGGGGTGTGAATACTTTCTGAAGGCACTGTATAAATCAAATCAAATCAAATCAAATTTTATTGGCCACATGCGCCGAATACAACAGGTGCAGACATTACAGTGAAATGCTTACTTACAGCCCTTAACCAACATTGCATTTATTTTTAACAAAAAAGTTAAAATAAAACAACAACAAAAAAAGTGTTGAGAAAAAATTGAGCAGAAGTAAAATAAAATAACAGTAGGTAGGCTATATATACAGGGGGGTACCGGTGCAGAGTCAATGTGCGGGGGCACCGGCTAGTTGAGGTAGTTGAAGTAATATGTACATGTGGGTAGAGTTAAAGTGACTATGCATAAATAATTAACAGAGTAGCAGCAGCGTAAAATAATGGGGTGGGGGGGGCAGTGCAAATAGTCCGGGTAGCCATGATTAGCTGTTCAGGAGTCTTATGGCTTGGGGGTAGAAGCTGTTGAGACGTCTTTTGGACCTAGACTTGGCACTCCGGTACCGCTTGCCGTGCGGTAGCAGAGAGAACAGTCTATGACTAGGGTGGCTGGAGTCTTTGACAATTTTGAGGGCCTTCCTCTGACACCGCCTGGTATAGAGGTCCTGGATGGCAGGAAGCTTGGCCCCAGTGATGTACTGGGCCGTACGCACTACCCTCTGTAGTGCCTTGGGTCGGAGGCCAAGCAGTTGCCATACCAGGCGGTGATGCAACCAGTCAGGATGCTCTCGATGGTGCAGCTGTAAAAAATTTTGAGGATCTGAGGACCCATGCCAAATCTTTTCAGTCTCCTGAGGGGGAATAGGCTTTGTCGTGCCCTCTTCACGACTGTCTTGGTGTGTTTGGACCATGATAGTTCGTTGGTGATGTGGACACCAAGGAACTTGAAGCTCTCAACCTGTTCCACTACAGCCCCGTCGATGAGAATGGGGGCGTGCTCAGTCCTCTTTTTTTTCCTGTAGTCCACAATCATCTCCTTTGTCTTGGTCACGTTGAGGGAGAGGTTGTTGTCCTGGCACCACACGGCCAGGTCTCTGACCTCCTCCCTATAGGCTGTCTCATCGTTGTCGGTGATCAGGCCTACCACTGTTGTGTCGTCGGCAAACTTAATGATGGTGTTGGAGTCGTGCCTGGCCATGCAGTCATGGGTGAACAGGGAGTACAGGAGGGGACTGAGCACGCACCCCTGAGGGGCCCCCATGTGTTGTTACCTACCCTTACCACCTGGGGGCGGCCCGTCAGGAAGTCCAGGATCCAGTTGCAGAGGGAGGTGTTTAGTCCCAGGATCCTTAGCTTAGTGATGAGCTTTGAGGGCACTATGGTGTTGAATGCTGAGCTGTAGTCAATGAATAGCATTCTCACGTAGGTGTTCCTCTTGTCCAGGTGGGAAAGGGCAGTGTGGAGTGCAATAGAGATTGCATCATCTGTGGATCTGTTGGTGCGGTATGCAAATTGGAGTGGGTCTAGGGTTTCTGGGATAATGCTGTTGATGTGAGCCATGACCAGCCTTTCAAAGCACTTCGGTAGTCATTTAGGCAGGTTATCTTAGAGTCCTTGGGCACGGGGACTATGGTGGTCTGCTTGAAACATGTTGGTATTACAGACTCAGTCAGGGACATGTTGAAAATGTCAGTGAAGACACTTGCCAGTTGGTCAGCACATGCTTGGAGTACACGTCCTGGTAATCCGTCTGGCCCTGCGGCCTTGTGAATGTTGACCTGCTTAAAAGTCTTACTCACATCGGCTACGGAGAGCGTGATCACATAGTCATCCGGAACAGCTGGTGCTCTCATGCATGCTTCAGTGTTGCTTGCCTCGAAGCAAGCATAGAAGTGGTTTAGCTCGTCTGGTAGGCTTGTGTCACTGGGCAGCTCGCGGCTGTGCTTCCCTTTGTAGTCTGTAATAGTTTTCAAGCCCTGCCACATCCGACGAGCGTCAGAGCCAGTGTAGTACGATTCAATCTTAGTCCTGTATTGACTCTTTGCCTGTTTGATGGTTCGTCGGAGGGCATAGCGGGATTTCTTATAAGCGTCTGGGTTAGAGTCCCGCTCCTTGAAAGCGGCAGCTCTACCCTTTAGCTCAGTGCGGATGTTTCCTGTAATCCATGGCATCTGGTTGGGGTATGTACGTACGGTCACTGTGGGGACGACATCATCGATGCACTTATTGATGAAGCCAGTGACTGATGTGGTGTACTCCTCAATGCTATCTGAAGAATCCCGGAACATGTTCCAGTCTGTGCTAGCAAAACAGTCCTGTAGTTTAGCTTCTGCGTCATCTGACCACTTTTTTATTGACCGAGTCACTGGTGCTTCCTGCTTTAGTTTTTGCTTATAAGCAGGAATCAGGAGGATAGAGTTATGGTCAGATTTGCCAAATGGAGGGCGAGGGAGAGCTTTGTATGCGTCTCTGTGTGTGGAGTAAAGGTGGTCTAGAGTTTTTTTTCCCCTCTGGTTGCACATTTAACATGCTGGTAGAAATTAGGTAGAACGGATTTAAGTTTCCCTGCATTAAAGTCCCCGGCCACTAGGAGCGCTGCATCTGGATGAGCGTTTTCCTGTTGATTTATGGCCTTATACAGCTCATTCAGTGCAATCTTAATGCCAGCATTGGTTTGTGGTGGTAAATAGACAGCTATGAAAAATATAGATGAAAACTCTCTTGGTAAATAGTGTGGTCTACAGCTTATCATAAGATACTCTACCTCAGGCGAGCAAAACCTCGAGACTTCCTTTGTATTTGATTTTGTGCACCAGCTGTTGTTTACAAATATACACAGACCGCCACCCCTTGTCTTACCGGAGTCAGCCATTCTATTCTGCCGATGTAGCGTATAGCCCGCTAGCTGTATGTTATCCATGTCGTTGTTCAGCCACGACTCGGTGAAACATAAGATATTACAGTTTTTATTGTCCCGTTGGTAGGATAACCGTAATCTTAGGTCATCCAATTTGTTCTCCAATGATTGAAGATTGGCTAATATGATTGATGGGAGCGGCAGTTTACTCGCTCGCTGTCGGATCCTTACAAGGCACCCCGACCTACGTCCACGATATCTCCGTCTCTTCCTCATGCGAATGACGGGGATTTGGGCCTTGTCGGGTGTCTGTATTTTATCCTTCGCGGCCGCCTCGTTGAAGAATAAATCTTCGTCCAATACGAGGTGAGTAATCGCTGTCCTGCTATCCAGAAGCTCTTTTTGGTTATAAGAGACGATGGCAGAAACATTATGTACAAGATAAATTACAAATAACGCGGAAAAACACACATAATAGTACAATTGGTTAGAGGGCTGTAAAACGGCAGCCATCTTCTCCGGCGCTGTTCTTCTATGTACATATGTACATTGAGGGAAAAAAGTTTTTGATCCCCTGCTGATTTTGTACGTTTGCCCACTGACAAAGAAATGATCAGTCTATAATGTTAATGGTAGGTTTATTTGAACAGTGAGAGACAGAATAACAACAAAAAAATCCAGAAAAACGCATGTCAAAAATGTTATAAATTGATTTGCATTTTAATGAGGGAAATGAGTATTTGACCCCCTCTCAATCAGAAAGATTTCTGGCTCACAGGTGTCTTTTATACATGTAACGAGCTGAGATTAGGAGCACACTCTTAAAGGGAGTGCTCCTAATCTCAGTTTGTTACCTGTATAAAAGACACCTGTCCACAGAAACAATCAATCAATCAGATTCCAAACTCTCCACCATGGCCAAGACCAAAGAGCTCTCCAAGGATGTCAGGGACAAGATTGTAGACCTACACAAGGCTGGAATGGGCTACAAGACCATCGCCAAGCAGCTTGGTGAGAAGGTGACAACAGTTGGTGCGATTATTCGCAAATGGAAGAAACACAAAAGAACTGTCAATCTCCCTCGGCCTGAGGCTCCATGCAAAATCTCACCTCGTGGAGTTGCAATGATCATGAGAACGGTGAGAAATCAGCCCAGAACTACACGGGAGGATCTTGTCAATGATCTCAAGGCAGCTGGGACCATAGTCACCAAGAAATCAATTGGTAACACACTACGCCGTGAAGGACTGAAATCCTGCAGCGCCCGCAAGGTCCCCCTGCTCAAGAAAGCACATATACAGGGCCGTCTGAAATTTGCCAATGAACATCTGAATGATTCAGAGGAGAACTGGGTGAAAGTGTTGTGGTCAGATGAGACCAAAATCGAGCTCTTTGGCATCAACTCAACTCACCGTGTTTGGAGGAGGAGGAATGCTGCCTATGACCCCAAGAACACCATCCCCACCGTCAAACATGGAGGTGGAAACATTATGCTTTGGGGGTGTTTTTCTGCTAAGGGGACAGGACAACTTCACCGCATCAAAGGGACGATGGATGGGGCCATGTACCGTCAAATCTTGGGTGAGAACCTCCTTCCCTCAGCCAGGGCATTGAAAATGGGTCGTGGATGGGTATTCCAGCATGACAATGACCCAAAACACACAGCCAAGGCAACAAAGGAGTGGCTCAAGAAGAAGCACATTAAGGTCCTGGAGTGGCCTAGCAAGTCTCCAGACCTTAATCCCATATAAAATCTGTGGAGGGAGCTGAAGGTTCGAGTTGCCAAACGTCAGCCTCGAAACCTTAATGACTTGGAGAAGATCTGCAAAGAGGAGTGGAACAAAATCCCTCCTGAGATGTGTGCAAACCTGGTGGCCAACTACAAGAAACGTCTGACCTCTGTGATTGCCAACAAGGGTTTTTCCACCAAGTACTAAGTCATGTTTTTCAGAGGGGTCAAATACTGATTTCCCTCATTAAAATGCAAATCAATTTATAACATTTTTGACATGCATTTTTCTGGATTTTGTTGTTGTTATTCTGTCTCTCACTGTTCAAATAAACCTACCATTAAAACTATAGACTGATCATGTCTTTGTCAGTGGGCAAACATACAAAATCAGCAGGGGATCAAATACTCTTTTCCCTCACTGTACATTTAGCTACCTCAATTACCTCGTACCCCTGAACATGGACTCAGTACTGGTACTCCCTGTATATAGCCATGTTATTTTTAGTCGTTATTGTTTTTCGTTATTTACTGTGTATTTATTCCTCATGTCACTATTTATATATTATTACTTATTTTCATCTTTAACTTTAACTTTGCATTGTTGGAAAAGACCCGTGAGTAAGCATTTCACTCTTAGTCTATACCTCGTGTTTACGAACATGTGACAAATAAAAATGGATTCGAATTTTTATAATAATAATAATTAGGAGGGTGGTTATATTTGTCCTATTTCATACATTTACAAGTGTGTATTATACTCATGTGTGAATTTGAAATATTTTTTTTGCATATCCCAACTCCCCCTGAGACACCCTCAGAGAGTGGGGTCATGGCCAGGGTGGGTTATGTCCATAAGTTTCTAGTGGATAGACCATATGGTTCAAGAGAAAATAGCCTAATTAATGAAGAAAGCATCTAATCAACAATTACATTATTTTCAATTAACTCTGAAACTCTTCCAACTATTGACTTGTTTCACAACTGCCACCAGTATGGCACCAACACATTTACAACAAAGACATAGTGACATAGTAAAATAAATAAAGGATATTTCATGCTGAAACCCTCATATTTAACACCAATGGTGTTAACTAAGTTGATAGTTTATATTCAGGACAATGTTTTACAGCTTTGTCAGTCTATTTTTTATTTTTAAATCATATTATTTGATTAATTCATATATTTTACATGTGATAAGGCCATACAGAGAGCCAGAGATCAAAAGTACTGCACTATACAGTGAATAGTGTGCCATTTCAGATGTAGCCACTAGCTCACCCAGGAGAGGAACAGGAGAGAAACAGGAGATATGCCTGTAGAATGATAAAGGCAGACTTGAAGGTGATCTTTCTCAAGTTATAAACAAGGTTATTTTAGAAACTCATCTCACATCATCAGACTGGGAGATGCATTCATCAGGGATACGAACACATGCTGATATGGCCACATACATTTAATAATTTAGACAACGCTCTTCCTCTCATATCCCTTTCCAAGGTAATTAATTTGTTTAAAGCCAATCAAAATATCAGTTATGGAACTATTATGAAATGTATCCTTGGAAATATGCGGCCGTGTGGAGTTTTGAATGTTAAAGTAATTTGTGTGTTTTGTGTTATCCTTGGTCTTTGTATAACTTTTCAGCCCCTCTCCTCTCCTCTCTTCCTCATTTGTCCATTATTTTTGTCCTCAACTGGCTAGAACGGGATTGCTCCCCTCAACGCTAAATATTTAATTTATTTTCATCCATTATTAAATGTTCTAAATGATCCTTGGTCATCCACTCAGCTATTCATTCAACCTGCTAAATGATTTAACGCCCAGAGGCAGATATAGGAAATGCAAAAATATTTGTATATCAGATATCTTCTTGGTCATGTAAACCTGACATGTTTCACTAATGACTGTGAGGTATTGTGAAGGTCTTTATTGTAAATAAAGATAATGTGTTTTCAAGAACATGCCTTGTTAAATAAAGGCAATAAATAGGTGTCACAATACCTAGCCCACTAGCTTCATGTGTGGCTCACTATGTTACATTCATGAAAGTCTCATGTTACCTTTGTGTTCCTGTGTGTGTTAGGAATTGCTGTGTATCTGGTAATATATCACAGATATTAGCAGTGATGTAATTGGCTGTGTCCCTGTAGAAATGCTATGTGATTGGTTGTGTCCCTGTAGGTTTCCTGAACATTCAGTCGTGGCCAGAGAACATGACAGACCTGAGTGTCTTCTCCAATCTGGCAACCATTGGAGGGAGAGCACTGTACAGGTAAGAACCTACATGACATTACTACAGTACATTACTACGCTACATTATTGCAGTACATTATGGCACTACATTACTACACTACATTACTACTCTACATTACTACACTACATTATTACAGTACATTACTACATTACAGACCTGAGTGTGTTCTCCAATCTGGCAATCATAGAAGGGAGAGCACTCTACAGGTAGGGGGTCGTTCCATCAATTTGGTGCCTTTTGAGAAGTGTAACTTGGCCCCTAAAAAATGTTTGATTTCACCTTATGTTATCATTCTGTCATAAACATTCTGTCATATTCAACTTCATAAAAACATGTTTTCCCATCTGAAGATATTAAATAAAAATGACTATATTAAGTACTTATTAAGTGCCAAATAAAGAAACAGGGTTGACCGTAACAGGGTTGATGATTTAATCTTAAATCAGATATAAATTCCCTTGAGACAGGGGGAATGGAAGCTTGTTGTGTGCAACAGGAAGTTGAATGCAAGCTTAAAAAATTGAATTGTTCAAAAATGTCTAACCTGTCTATCAGGATTGACGTTATGCTCGACCTGCTCAGTTTTCCACCACAAAACACTGGAAAATGGCCAAAAAAAGTAGAACCAGCTCATCTGCATTTACACTATGATTTGATTATTAGATGTTCCATGTTTCTTTTGAAAAACAATATTTTAAAAGGAATAGTTTCACCATATTAAAACAAGAGTTCAGTTCACATAACAGGGTTGACCTTGAGGGACAGACATAAATTGAGGGCTAATCACATTAAATAAAGAATCATCTTCATAGCAACAAAACAACTAGGGCTTTACAATGATGGTGAAAGCTTGGAGAAATGTTAGGATTTAAGTGGGTTAAAATCTTCCTAGAAGTTACAGAGGGTACACTACACGGAGGGACATGTCAAAATGCTGAATTTGGGCACTTTAGCAAGTCTTTATTATTTATTCCGATTTATTGCATTCTCCATGTGGTCTATAGTAAAAGGCACTTCATTTAATATAACAGGCTTTTAAAACACAATATTGGTGAACAATTTCTACTTAAAATATCAAAGGATGCAAAAGGCGCTCATTTTATAGAATGACCCTAGGTGTAGAACCACATAATGAAATAGAGCGCTGTCTATATTGTATATTTATGCCTGAAACTCAGTTGAGAGAGGTGAATAGGGAAGAGCAGTGGGCCAAGCATGGAGCCCTGGGGAACACCTCTGACATCTACTCTACACTACATCACTACTGTACCATACTTTGAGGTTTGTTAACAATGTAGCACTATTCCTCAGGAGCTAGTGATTTACCAGTAGCTTGTGTACAGGCAGTCAGTCATCTAAGAATGGTTATAATGTCATTGTTCCTTTGTGACCTCATCAGAACAACACCATAGATATCCAACTATGTATATACTGTATAGTCGCAATTGGTCATTTACCATACCAAATCTTCCCCTGTTGAATCAGTGTCGGTCAATGTTAGTGACTGTGACTCTCATGACCATTATTCCCATGGTTGTACACACACACACACACACACACACACACACACACACATACACACACACACACACACGCACACACACACGAATGCCTTAGGCTGGAATATTACCCTGATCTGTAAGCACTATGACATCCATTATCTAAGAACGTCAATGACACACACGTGCGCGAATGTACACGTGCACAGACACACACATGCACGCATGCACACACACACACACACACATAAACACACAAGCACACACACACCCCATGGGAACACTACACTATCATCACACCAAGAGCAGCAGTCTAGTGGAGAGCCCGCAGAGCCATCACAGCAGTCTAAGACTCACTGTGGGTTGAGAGCCATTAGGATAGATTATGATTTGCTTTAGCTACATTAACAGTTCCTCCTGCTTTTCAAGATAATACTGCAATTACTGTCATTATACGCTAATAGAGCTTCGATTAGACATATCAGCACATGTTAGCAAGCAGAGAGAGGAGGGTGTGAATGACATGTTGACAAGTTCAAGTAAACACACATACACTGACACACACACACATAACCCCCCCCCCATTAAAAAGCTGTTTTCTCCCAGTCTCCAGTCTCCCTTGTGTCCTAGCGTGCGAGCAGTAGAGCAATGTGTATCTGTCAGTGTAGCTCAGTTCGTCCTGTATAGGGTCATCCACTGAGAGCAGCACGGCCGTTGTACAAATGACTGCCTGCCAGCCAACGCATGCCTGGAAGACATTCTATCTGATGGCCCTGACACTACGCAGCCCTGTCTGTCCACACACAGACAGAGGGAGGGAGGGAGGGAAGGAGAGATGGAGAGAAGGGGAAGAGAGAGAGAGAGAGAGAGAGAGAGAGAGAGAGAGAGAGAGAGAGAGAGAGAGAGAATGAGAGAGCAACTAAGAAAAGGGAGAGAAGGAGAGAAAGAGAGAAGGAGGGTGAGAAAGGGAGGAGGAGGTGAAGAGCAGAGCCAGAGCCAGACTAGATTTGTGTTCCTCAGTGGCCTATCACTAAGTGGAGAGCTGTGTCTTGTTAGTCTGAGTGCCTCTGTACACTCTGTACTACCTTCCTCCATGGATCTATCTGGCATGTGAAAATGCTTGCTTTTAGAGAGAGAGAGACAGACAGACAGACAGTTACAGACAGAGACAGAGAGAGAGAGAGAGAGAGAGAGAGAGAGAGAGAGAGAGAGAAAGAGAGAGAAAGAGAGGAGCATGCTGTACACATCACAGGGATTAAAGACACTGTCAAAGATCACTGTTTTACATTAAGTGATCTTAACACATCTAAGAGCTTTGCAACAAGCTCTCACAGTCTCACTACAGAATTAGACGTTCAGCCACGTTCTCCAAACGTCAAATTTGTGTTTTTATTGCACCTGGTGCTCTGTATCGTTCCATTTCTCCAAACGTCAAATTTCGAAGTTAAGGGTTAAGTTTAGGCACTCATTCCGAATGGTTTAAGTAAGGGTTAAGGTTTGGGATAGGGTTAAAAAATGTAGTTTAGGCAATCATTCCAAATGGTTAGGTAAGGGTTCAAATCAATCAAATAAATTTTTATTTGCCACATGTGCCGAATACAACCTTACAGTGAAATGCTTGCTTACAAGCCCTTAACCAACAATGCTGTTTTAAGGCTTGGGATAGGGTTAAAATAAAAATAAATAAAAATGGTGTTCACGACAGTGATCCAACACACAACCTTCTGCTCCAGAGTCATGGGATTGCACCCCTCCACAATGCCCTAGCAAAACCCAAGCCTACTTGATGGAAATAGTGCTCATTGTTGCCCCTACTGGCCAATTTTGAAGGCATTTCCTCAAGACATGGATAGACGTCCAATTTCGACGTCAATCTTGAGCGCTCTTGCTGAGCTTTGCAAAGGTTTAGAGAGCAGTGTGAGTTGGCTTGCTAAACATGCTTGTTACAGGAATAACATTAACTGTGTATTAACTGGAAATTGATCTACATTTTTCATTTAATTTTTTTCCTCCTCTACCTGTCTATCTTTATTTTCCCTCTCTGACCTTTATCTTATGCTCTCTTCATCTCTACCCTTTTCTGTCTGTTTCTCCCTCTTTCTTTCTTTTTCCCACCCCCCTCTCTCTCTCTCTCTCTCTCTCTCTATCTCTCTCTCTCCCCCTCTCTCTCTCTCTCTCTCTCTCTCTCTCTCTCTCTCTCTCTCTCTCTCTCTCTCCCCCCCTCTCTCTCTCTCTCTCTCTCTGCTCTCTCTCTCTCTACCCCCCCCTCTCTCTCTCTCTCTCTCTCTCTCTCTCTCTCTCATCTCTCTCTCATGGGTATTCTTCACCTTCTCTCACACTTGTTTTCTCCCCCTCCATCTTACCCCTCTTTCTATCTCCAACACCTCTCTCTATCTTCCCTCTTCCCCCTACTTCCCACTTTCCTCTTCCCTCTCTACCCTACCCCCTTTCTCCTCTCTTCTCCCCTTTTCTCCCCCTCTCCTCTCTCCTCTCCCAGTGGTATCTCTCTCCTAGTGTTGAAGCAGCAGTGGATCTCGTCCCTCCAGCTCCAATCCCTGAATGAGATCAGTGCTGGTAACGTGTACATCACCAATAACAGTCAGCTGTGCTACTACAACACCGTCAACTGGACCGGCCTGTTCAGAGCCAACAACCAGAAGGTCCTCATACGCAACAACAGAGACCCCAAAGAGTGTAGTGAGTCACACACACACACAGACACACAGACACATGCACGCACGTACACACATACAAATGCATGCATGCACAAATGAACGTACACACACACACACACACACAAATGCCAGTCCTAACCCAACTTAGATGTTACTGATATGCCAACAGTCAAAATGTTTTTAAATGTAATATACACAGCTACAATCGTGAAAGATTGTGATGAAATTGGACTAATGAGAGAATTCAGTTACCAATGGTTTCTCTCCTACTAATATTCCAGCCTTAGGCATTTGTGTGTGTGTGTGTGCGTGCATGTGTACATGTGTGTAAGCCCAGCCATAGCTCAAGGTGGACAGACCATCTCTACCCCCCAGCTGCTGCTTCCCTCCTCATTAAGGTTTCTATGTGGGCTGTGTTGACTGTTCTCTTTGTTATGGAGGAGAAAGCAGAGGAGACAGGAGCTTCCTGAAGCATTCACACAGCACACTCACTGTAATTACTGCATAGTGTGCCTGCCAAATGGCACCCTATTTCCTATATAGTGCACTACTTTTGACCAGGGACAATGGCACATCCACCCTATTCCTGATATAGTGCACTACTTTTGATTGGAGCCCATACGGCTGATCAAAACCAGTATACTATACAGGCAATAGGGTGTCATTTGGGACGCAGCCTTACATCCACATTTAGATCTCTTCTCTTCATCCCTGAATAACCTTGATGAGAATCAAAGGGACCTGTGGTGTTTTTCTTTCATTCTTACATTTCTTCCTTTTTCACTCCCTCGTTTTTCATTAAGAAGTAGGATGTTATGTATGATGCAACAGTGACGGGTATTGTCTCCCGGTAACGGACGGTTGTTGGAAGCGTTCTCTCGGCTCTGGTTGCTCGGCTCATTCCACAGTCCCCTCAAGCGTCTCCTCGTCTCCCTGGAGACGGACCTGGCGTCAATGGAGCCCAAACTTTGTGTTTCAAAGAGGGGTCAGAAACTTTGATTACAGCATCTTTTTGATCCCGTTGCATACTGTATCGTTATAACACCATCTCTCCCCCTTCTCTCTCTCTCTCTCTCTCTCTCTCTCTCTCTCTCTCTCTCTCTCTCTCTCTCTCTCTCTCTCTCTCTCTCTCTCTCTCTCTCTCTCTCTCTCTCTCTCTCTCTCTCTCTCTCTCTCTCTCTCTCTCGTCTCCCTATCTCTGTTTGCTTTCCTGGCCTGGTTACCTACGGCTCTGAAGCACAAAGTGAGGCCTTGGAACTGGAACAGAGATGCTTTTGTTTCACACGGATCGCAACGCTTTCATGCTCTGTCCTCACAAGCACTTTTTTCAATTTGTTCCTTTTCCCCCCTCTCTAGCACTCTCTCTTCCTCTCTCTAGCCTCACCTCCCCCCTCCCCCATCCCTCTCACTATATTGCTTCTCGTTTTCAAAATGTCTAACCATTCTGGACATGACACCAAAACACAGAATGCCCCCTGGCTTACATCTGGCCTGAACCTCAAAGTGAGGGTGAAATGATTGTGACTGTAGTTCTGTCAGCTCCGCCTCTGGTGCCCAACAAACACATGCAGTCTCTTTATGCTGCTCCGATGGGGAGGGGAAGCCAGTATGGAGCCAGTAGCAGAGCGGAGCGGAGCAGTGAAGAGTTGAACTAGGCCAGGCCAGACAGCCTGTTGCTCTCTGCTGCTGTGGACCTGCCAGACACTGCATCCTGCCGCAGGGGGAATGGAAATAACTTGTGTCATGTTGGCTATGTCCCAAATGGTACCCTATTTGTTACGTAGTGCACTATGTTTGACCACGGTACATAGGGCCCTGGTCAAAAGTAGTGCACTATATTGGTAAAAGGGTGCCATTTGGGACACAACCGTTGTATGAAATAGTAGCCCTCACCCCACAGACCCTCGACGTTCTCACAATGCTGTGTGCAATGTGGGGTAACAATCTTGGAACCTAGACATTATTCTGGATTGTTTTTTCTCCCTTTTTTTCTTGTCTTGTCGTTCCTCATTAGAGTTAGCTTGTACATCCAGGTGTTACTGAAGCTACATTACAGTATAATGGGAGAACACAACTACAGCCGGCTCCACATCCAGCTCCACAGTCGGTGTCCTCTCACAGACCCTCGCTACCTTAGCACTCTACCTACAGATTAGGGTTGTAAAAATCTGATATCTTTCCTCCAAATCCCCAGGTTTTCCAGAAAATCCTGGTCGGAGAATTCTGGATTTCCTGCTTATTCCTTCTTGATTTCGGACATTTTCCAACCGGGATTCCTGGAATCACTTCACCATACACTTCCACTTCTAACAAAGGATCTTTGAGATAGAGCTGCATGGTGGGGCATGTCTCTCCCTCTCTGCTTCAGCTCTACCTTGTTAGATACATGTTCTAATTTCACCATGCACTTCTAAGAAAGGGGCTTTGAGATAGATCTTCATGGTGTGTCTGGCTGGCATTACCTATTACAGACGGACATTACAGTATAGACAATTAATATTTGACCATTGATCCACCCGCCCTCAGATGGACCTGGAAGAGAGAAAGAGGAGAGAGAGAAGAGCTCAATGTTGAGTTGAAACCACTGTTTGACTGACTGGCCTCAGATTAACACAGTAGCCTTGAAAAAGAAAAGTTGTAATTTTGGTAGCCAATGGCTCCACCCATATCCTTTCCGATAAAAAAAGATCAATATTATCAGTGTCCAGTACCTAACCCTGTCATGCTACTGTGGATGGTTTTTGACCTTCTGTCTGACCCCTAACCCTAGTCTTAACCTGTGTTCCTGTGTTTCTCAGCTACTGAGCGGATGGTGTGTGACCCTCTGTGTTCGGACGCTGGCTGCTGGGGGCCGGGACCAGACCAATGCCTGTCCTGTCGCTACTTCAGCCGGGGACGCATCTGTGTGGACACCTGCAACCTCTATGAAGGGTGAGTTAGATATGACAGTATCCCACAATGACATTATGACAGTATCCCATAATGACAGAAACTGTAGACACTTGACAGTATAACACAATGACATTATGACAGTATCACTCTAAATATGCATGAAGATAAAGCGAAATACAGCTGTCAAACTAACAAAACTATTTTACATCAGTGTAAGTACTTTTGTTTGAGTTTTAGGTTTGAGTGCACATGACTTGTATATAAAAGGATCTACAGAATAGTTTTTTATATAGTGATTTTCTTTCAGTAGTACTATGTATCGCAGTATGTATTACCTATTCCGCAGACCAGTGAGTGTACAATATAACTACTGTCTGTGTAGACACCAATCTCTTCCCTCTTTCATTCCGGTAATCCCTGAACGGGAGAAAACATGGTGTCAACACAATCTACAGGCTCCTGTGAAAGATAGAAAGATACTGCAATAATGGACCAAGAATGAACTTACTTGTTTCTCAAATGTCAGAGAAAAATAGATGAGTGTGTTTGTATGAAAGAGGGCCTGCCTCCAAAAATGGCACCCTATTCCCTATATAGTACACTACTGTTAACCAGGGCCCATAGGGTTCTGGTTCAAAGTAGTGCACTATATATGGATTTGGGTGCCATTTGGGACTCAGGCAGAGATGAGGCCAGGTCAGACACAGCACAGAGCACTTCATAGAAGAAGGATAAACCACCACAACAAAACCCTCCAGTGAGTAAATAACAGGGGAGATAAGATTAAGGTTGTTTTCATCTGTTGCAGTGTGGATTTACAGAGTAGAGATGTTACAATATGGAGACAGAAGCACACACGCACGCACGCACACACACACACACACACACACACACACACACACACACACACACACACACACACACACACACACACACACACACACACACACACACACACACAGAAGTGTACTTACTGTAGTGTGAGTAGGAGACAGGAGACAACATGGAGGGGTCTGAGGGAGTGTACTTATATGGTGATTAGGGGGATTGGTTATGGGTTTGTATTTACTGCACTATTTCAAATCTGGTTGCTACATTGTCTATGTTGTTGTTGTTGTTGATGTTTTCCTGTACAATCCTCTCTAATACATTGTTTAAAAGACTGTTTTTCAATGTCAATAACAGGTGAGACATTCAAAGTTAAATGTCACCATCTCAACTGTAAACCAGACTAAAGATAAAGTTAAACTCCAGTGTGGTGTCTGGGTAATGTATACATAGAAATAGAATAACGACATAGTTACTGTATGTCTAGAAATAGGTTATATGTCTGTGGCTGGTGTACACCACAGTAGAGACAGACATGGATGCTTGTTTTGCCTTGCAGACTGACTGGCTCTAGGCCCAGGCAGCCATCGGGGCCCTTCA